>NC_081431.1:42557302-42847302 GCF_949786415.1 Peromyscus eremicus
TGCAAGGAAGACCTGCAATACTAGAACTGTGATTTTTAAAAATGGTGACAGTTTTGACTTTCAGGGCTCATAATTGAAGAGCTTATCTGAAGTGGTATGTAAATTATACATACACATATTTTTTAAAGTAGGCAATCATTTAGCCTGTCTCAGTTCTGAAGTTTAATTTTACAAGTTACAGTTGCAGTAAGTAACAGCATGACATGCTGCGGTTCTGCAGTCGTGACAGAGTGCCTGGGGGTAAAGCAGGATAGGATAAACATGAAGATGAATGCGCAGCAGTGTCCACAGTCACCAGCTATTAATATGAGTCTTGCTTTGCTATGAATGTGTAGCTGGAAAGATGTATTTCCTCGGCGGTAAGTTCCTCTGTTCCCTACCCTTGGGAAAGAGTACAGCTTCCCTAATCTGAATGCCAACTACTGACCGAGCTACTGGAAGACAGAAGCCCCCCTGGCAGCTGGCAGGGCATACCACTTGGCACTTGGAAGTCACTCAAATAGTGATCAAACTGAAGGAATTAACTTCATTAGTTCAGGTCTGTCATGTGTTAAAACCTCGGAGAAATACATTAGACACAGATAGAGTTTTTAATAAATCTGTGTGATAGTTTATTAAGATTGCGTGTTCTGCGTCGGGGTGGAGTTTTTGAAACATACTTGGCAGGGAAGTAAACACGGCAGACGCGATCCTGGAACAGATAACCTCAGCTCTGAGCTAGGGTCGTCTTCATTTGGAATAGCCAGGGTGAATCCTCTCCATAGCTGATGAATCCTTCTGTCCTATGATCTTCAGCTTATTTGCCTGAGGAGCTCAGCCGACACCTATACCTCCTTTGCTTCATCGTCTCTCTCTTAGGGGTTTCTTTTCGTGTCTGTAGTCTCCTTGGACATTCAGCTGCAGTGGTAGCAGTCGGGGCTTCCATGCTGGCGTCTCTCCTGGTGGCGAGGTCCCGGGAGAGCTCTAGCACTCCCAACTCTCAGTTTATTGGGTCCGCAGCTGCTTCCTCCAAAATAACCTGGAAAAAAGCGACATGGAGTCTTGCCCAGTGCAGTGAGCTCACTCAGGCTCCCAGCATCCTGGGGCTCTCTCGGAAATCTGTTCTCTTGGGCTGGCCTTGCTAGGCTCCAGTTCCTCTGCCAAATATCCCTTTCACTTTCCTGTTCTTCCTGGAGCTTTTCCATGCTTTTCTGCCCATAGATGTCCACCCACAGGCCCTTGGGCTTTCTCCTCCTGCCTCTGTATTTTTACCTGCAAGACAAGGTTCCTTTGAGAATGGGCTGCACTAGTTTCTTAACCAGGAGCCACTTTCTCCATGCGCCTCCCACCTGCTGCCCAAACCCAGCTCCTCCCCTCTGCCCTCAGGGCCCCTCTGCTGGCGTCCAACTTGGCCCTACTCCTCCTCATCCCTCCCACCCTCTCTTTTCCCCCTCAAGCCTTAGATCTTCCAGCACATACCTGCCTCTGCCTGTCTCACAGCCTCCTGCCATCTCTACAGATGTGTTTACAGGATTCGTGAGTCGACAGTCATAGAAGTTCAGGGAACTTTCGGGCTCGTTTTCACTTTTGATTCCACGGTGCTATATTGTAGACTTGAAAGGCTCCTAGGTCATTTATGGAGCACTGCGCTTTTTTACTAATCACTTCGAGATTCCATCCTTCGCTGGATCGTAGCGAGAGGAAATATCCTGATGATGACTGCTATTTTTAAAAGTTTGATCAACAGATCTTGGAAAGCATCTCACACCTTTCCATGATGGTCCCATTCAAAGGCTTTATTACGCACCAGATTCTCCTCCCTAATCACAAGGAGAATGGTTTTATCATTTCATCTTCTTTATCTTTTCTTCTCCTTTGGTTAAATAAACACTGCTATACCTTAACACACACACACACACACACACACACACACACACACACCCTCTCCATTTGCTATCTTTTTTTTTTTTTTTTTTGGTTTTTCGAGACAGGGTTTCTCTGTGTAGCTTTGCGCCTTTCCTGGAACTCACTTGGTAGCCCAGGCTGGCCTCGAACTCACAGAGATCCGCCTGGCTCTGCCTCCCGAGTGCTGGGATTAAAGGCGTGCGCCACCACCGCCCGGCCATTTGCTATCATTTTATAGTTCTCTATGAGAGTTTAATAAGCTCCCGGGACACATTTCTGCCAAGCAGAGGCTCTATAGCAAACACCCCACGTTGTCGATTTCACCCGGAAGCCTGTAGTCTATGTTGACCTTACCAGGGAGACTAGAGCGAGTGGAAAAGGTGTTCGGGTGAGGACTACGACCTCCATGAATGAAATGAAGTGCAGCCCAGTGGTAGGTAGGGCACTTTTCTAACAGGTCTGAGGTCCTAGGTTTGATTCTCAGAGCCAGGGGGAAAAAATAATAAAGAAAAAAGCAAAGCCACGTAAGCCATTGACCCGTTAATGCAGGACTGGCCTTATTAGAACATTGGACTTGAGAAGTAGTGCAGTGAGTGAGCACTTTGGAAGAAGGTGCTCTTACTGTGTGACCGGAGACCGTGGGGTTAAGTCACAATTCCCCCTCTGATGGCCCTCTGCTTTATTTGGTGGTGGCAGATAGCGCACTGGTTTGAGTTCAAACCTATATACCCCTCTTCACTGGTGACTTATGGCTTTCCCTGCCTGAGAAGTACATTGTTTCCCTGGAATGTGGGGCCGTTTTTCATACCCATTCTCAGAGAGGTAAGTGGTAAGTGAATGGGTCTCCTAACAGCCTGAGAGGCGCTGTGCGCATCCCAGCCACTCCAGGCAGCTTCTCCTTGAACTTCGGGATTGAGAAAGAGGACTGCGTTCATTGTCTCCAGTATGGTAGAGGCCTTGCATTCACATGGCTTCTTGTGAGCAGACCCGAGGGCCCTGGGTGGGGTAAGGTGACACAGAGATGCTTTCTGTATGCCAAGAGGTGACTTCAGTTCTGTCTGCAAGTTCTATCAGAAGCAATTCTCCAAAATAGTCCTGGATAATCCAGTTCCTAGGATTAGAAGGTTACGAGGGGATAAGCAACATGTACCTCATTGTGTATCTCACACAGATACTTGGATGGAGGAATTCACAATCTAGGAATCTCTCGGGGTTGCTTAATGTCTCCTGAAAGTTCAAATGTTCGGTTTTCTAGGCTAGAGACCTGTGACAGATACTCTGAGAAAGCTCCCCTGAAGCAAATCTGCTTACCTCTGTGGCTTCCTCAGGCCAGCCTTGGGATGGCCTCCTCCTTACTGTTTCTCTTGAGACTGAAGCCCTTTCTCAAGTCTGAGTTCAAATCCTTCATGCTCCAAGGAACTCTCTCTGCTCTAACTGTAGTTTGTCCCTTGCCTTCCATGTATTCCTGTAGCACATATTTTATTATAACTTTTGGTTTTAGGTTAGATAATTTTTTTTTTCGGTGCAGAGAATGGAACCCAGCATGTTACGCTAGACAAGCCTCCTTACCACTGAGTTATATCCCCCACCCATCATTTATGTACTTTCTTGGTCCCAGCCAAATATATGCTCTTCTGTCCTGCCCACCAAGCCAAAAGAGTTGATTGTGTTGTGTAAGTAGTTATTGGTTGATTGATAGCTAGTAATTGATGTGAAGCTTGGAATTTTTTTTTTTTTTTTTTATGAAAATGGTGCTCCCATTAAAAATTCTCTTTAACTAAATGAGGAAGTCTAGTCTGGATGGAGAAAGATAGAGTTGTTGGCCAAGGTTAAGGCAACTAATCTTTCTTATTTGCTTCAGTAATTTATTGAACAAACATTTGCTTTTGTTGATGACGATTTGTGTCATTGAAGTGCCTGGCACCAGGGAGATGCTGGAGATACAGAGACCAAGAGGCCTGGTCCTGGCTTTGTGTAGCTAGTTCCCAGGCAAGCAGGGGAATTATCACGTGAGCACATGATCTGTGGTGAATACACAAAGGTGCTTTGGGAGCTGAGATAAGAAAGCACTCTGGGAGACAGGCCCACAGGACACCCATCTTCCCTGGGAACAGTCTTGGTTTACTCCTACTGCTGAACACTGCTACAAAGTACTCTATCACCCCTCTAGAGGTCTTAGGTTGGACAATAAATTACAGTTTGATAAGTTTTTATTTTTCTGACTGTACTCATTCATTGACTCGTAGGCCGGTTTAGAGATTGGCATTCTGGGACACACAGGTCTGGGAGCAGGGGGAAGATGAGGCAGGCCACTGCAGGCAGAAGAGCCTCTGTGGTGAGGAGCCAGGTGGGTATGGCTCTGTGTGGCTGCTCTTTCCAGGTGATGGAGAGCTGGACGCTGAGGCTGATGAACTGTGTAGCGTTCACTGTGGAGTTTGGACTTTTACCCAGTGTCAAAGCAGTGGGAGTCATTGGAAGAGGGAAGACACATCTTTTTTTTTTTTTTTTTTTTTTTTTTTTTTTGCATTGTCATTTCTTAAGTGTAGAGAAGAGACAATTGTGGTATTAGTGCCAGCCTGGTCAGGGATGCTGAGAGCTAAGTTCATGCCTAAGCCTGGAGAAGCGGTATAGGGGGAGGATGAAAAACAACAACAGAATCGGAGGGAACCAGTGAAATTGGGAGGGAAAATGATGAAAGAGAATGAAGGGTAACTGCTAATATTTTCGGAATGGATCATGCTCACTGAGATGAAAATTCAAGCACCAAGGGAAAAAGGGACCGAGTCAATTTTAAATAGTCTGTGTTTCAGGTGTGTGTGTTCTCTTGGATGGAGCGGCCTAATAGCAGCTGAAATTCTGGCCTAGCTTTCAGAAGAGAGGTTGGGGTAGAATTACAGGTTTGATCTCCGCTCAGTCATCATTTCTTAGGGAATCATTTTGCAATTTCCATGGCAAGGTTAAATCCCTCTACTCTACCTTCTTACTGTACCATGGTACTCCTCCCGTGTACACCATCTCAGTGTTGCGATTGCGTGTTCATCTTGGTAATCTTTGGATTCACAGTAATACTACACCCCAACCCAAGTGTAAAGCACATGAGGGCAAGACTTATCTCTTTGATCCTTCCCTGTTTTTTTTAAAAAAAGATCCTATCATACATGGAGGGTAGGGCACATGTTTGTTGAGTAGGTATGTAGATGGATGGATGATAGATGGATGGGTGGATGGATAGATGGATGAATGGATGAAATGTGGTAGGTGCTACTGTGATTTGATATGAGATTGCCCTGGGAATATATGTAGGAGAAAACAGAACATTGAATTCTGGGAAACTTCAGCCTTCAAGATGTGCGATTGAAAGGACAGAGAAGAAAATTGCAAAATGGAGATTCTCAAAGAGGCAAGCAAACTGGGGAAGAGAGGGGGAAGAGAGGATCCAGCAGTGAAGGGTCCAGCAGTGAAGGATCTAGCAGTGAAGGGTTCAGCAGTGAAGGATCCAGCAGTGAAGGGTCCAGAAGTGAAGGATCCAGCAGTGGTGTTTGGTCAGAATTCTTGCATGAGGAAGTAAAATAATACTGATGATTACTCAGGATTTGTAATGTCTCTTATTAATGAGAGCTGGGAATATCTACTTCATTGAAGACTATCAAGTATCTCCCCATTCTTCAGAAAACGCTGGCAACTTGCCATTGTTACGCTAGGGTATGCTTCATACGAAGCTTCACATTCTATCACTGTGTTAATTTGGGTGTTCAGAAATCTCAGTGTACCACTGTCTAACCTCTGCCAGCACCAGATGAGGTGGTAACAGAGTGGAGCTGTATTTCGGAAGGAGGATGAAACAGCACAATGTTTAAGCATTGTGAATTTACGAGTGTATGTATTGATTTATAAGGGGATAAAAATACACCCTGCAGCTGAATAGCCATTACAACTAGCCACATGGTTGCAATGTTACCACAAAAGATGGTGAATTGTCTCTTTTCTGCAGAAGTGGAGGCTGGGAAGCCCTGTCATTAAAGAGCTGTAGTGTAAGTAGGGAAGCCCAGGGAAAGTCTGATCTTGGTTTTGGTCTCTGCAGAGAGACTTGATGCAGAGAGACTGGAGGTAGAGGTGGGTGATGCATCCTAATGTAGTGGGAAGGGTATCGGCTTTTGAGTCACAGACTCTATTCCGATCCCTCCACTTCTAGCTTGTGATCTTGACTTACAGCAGCAATGCTTGACCAGAGGATTAACTGAAGCTAATGTGCACTGCATTGACTGCTCTCAGGCACTGGACTGAGTACGTTATATAGGTTCTCTTCTTTAGTGTTTGCAATAGCTAGCTGCAACAATTACCCTTACTTCTGCCTTGTAAATAGGAAAAGTTGAGAGGCAGCATGCTTGGGACCTTCACCAAAGTCTTGTGGGTAACAAGTCGTGGTGATGAGACCAGAATTAATTTCCCTGACGCCATCATAAGGTTTTTGGATAATTTACTCCTTGCCAGCTGTGTCCTCCCCTCTGCCTATTCCCTCTGCCTGTGTTTCTTTTTGAAGCATTACAGACCAGATTATCATCTTGTCTGTTCCTACTAGATTACTGTTTCTAAAAGATAAGGGACCATTTTTTCATATAACCATAATATTATCGTGTCTAAACTAGTTTCAACAGCAGTTCTTTTTTTTTTTTAAATCAAATATCTCAAGAGCAGATTCTCTTGATTGTTTCTTTCTGGTTTTTTAGTGATTCCTTTGTGACATTCAGGATCCAAACGATGTCCACAGCTGAGGGATGCATCTGTTTTTATAGATAGGTTTCCTCTCTCTTTATCTGCGTCCCTTCCTCATTTTCCTCCCTAGAGTCTATTTGCTGAAGAGACAACAGCGTGTCCTGTGAGGTTTCTGCATTCTGCGACTTTCTGGTTGCATCTTTTTGTTTTTTGTTTTTTCGAGACAGGGTTTCTCTGTGTAGCTTTGCGCCTTTCCTGGAACTCACTTTGTAGTCCAGGCTGGCCTCAAACTCACAGAGATCCGCCTGCCTCTGCCTCCGAGTGCTGGGATTAAAGGCGTGCGCCACCACCGGCCCGGCTCCTGGTTGCATCTTTACATTCTATTCTTTACCGTTTTTCCGGCACACTGGTACCCAGCCCGCTCCATGAGGTCACAGACACCCTGCTTCTTTGGGGAAGGAGTTAAGAGAAAGGACCTTGACAGGTCTCGTGGTACTGAGTGATGTGCTGAGACTGTAACCCTGGCTCTAGTGGATGGTGAGTCGGTGGGCTTTGTTGTTGTCAGCCTGTTCCTTCATTGATCGAGTTATCCCAGGCCCTTCCAGCTGCTGAGGGTCACTGTCACCACAGAATAGGTTATAAAATCAGGATAGCCTTGGATCTGCACTCACTGGCTAGAACTTTTCTCTCTGAAGCATATCAACCATTTGGTTACCTTGAGGTGTATGCCTTTTGGTATAGTTAGTGATTGGTTTCCTTCCCTCTCTTTTAATTAATGTTCAAAATAATGACTTAATTTTCTAGTATCTTCCAAATGAGACCAGTGAAGTATTTTTGTTATATTGTTTATGTAAATATCATTATGAACACATGGATTTTAATGCAGTTTGTACTTAAACCCCCTGTGATTCTTTATTGATTTTCATACATGTTTTTTTGTTGATAGGGTCTTGCTTTTAGACCAGGCTGGCCTCCAATTGGCAATCTTCCTGCCTCAGCCTCCAGATTGTTATTTATTTTGACGTTCTTTCTACGTTTTCCCAGTGGGAGAATCTTTAAATTGGTTTCTGAATCTGCTTGACGAGACTAGGAAGTCATTGATAGATTCATTACTTTCTGGTTTAACAAGGTATTTAAGATTTATGTTGCGTTTTTTTCCTGCCTCAGATCTTTATTAGTGATAAATGGTATTTAGAGATATTTGCTATTCCAGAGCCTAGATATTAAGGCTTCTTGCTGCCTCTAGACCTTATTGCTTGTTTTTTTCCAGTGGGCAGAATTAGGAAGGTATATATGTATATACATATCTACTGAGATATGGATATAAACACGTGTATATATGCAGATGGAAGACACTAATTAATATGCATATGTGCATATGTGCAGTGCATATTTATTCATTATTTAGTTAAGGTAATCAAACTTTTGGGTTTTTTTTCTTCTTAGAAAAACAGTAGCATCCTGTAGTGCCATACATTCCTTTTTTTCACTGATGAGTGTATGTGAGGGATCACTTTGGAGTTTTCTCATTACGTCTTACAACTGTGGCTCTGCTGTGTTAAAGTATCCAAATTATCCATTTGAATATATGGCTGCTTCTGGTCCTCTGCCCTTCTGTTGTAGTGGGGACTGGTTTGTTTCTGTTGATGGAGATTTAGTTGCAAATCAAACAAAAAACTTGAGTGTACAGGGCTAGAGTGGAAAGCCTTATGAATATTTGTTAGTGTTCTCCATGGCTCATCTTTACGATGGGTCCTCAGCAGTAGAATCACTGGGTCAAAGAATAAATACTGTGCAGTTTTGTTCAGTGTAGTAGCCCCTTCAGAGATGCTGCAAGATCCCCAGTGGATACCCTCAAGTGGCAGGCCATGCCAAAGCCTGTCTTCTTCCTATACCTTTGATAAAACTTACTTTATAAATTTGGCATAGTAAGAGGTTAAAATTAAACAGTCATGACACTATGCTGTAATTAAAGTTATTTAAAACATGAGTTACGTATTTCTGGAAGTTTCCATTTAGCATTTTCAGATCCATACTAACAGATATACTGTAAAGCCTTAGTATTTTTGTTATCTAAATAGTGAGAGATGATTAAATATGTGATGTAATTCAGTACTCCCATCCTCGTGAATCAGGATCTATCAAGTCCCAGGATCTTTGTAGCTGAGGATGACCTTGAACTTCTGATCTTCCTGCTTTCACTTTCCAAATGACGGATAACAGCTCTTGCTTGCACCATTGTGCCCAGTTTGGGTGGTGCTGGTGATCAAACCCACGGCTTCATGAGTTCAGGTGCACACTCTCCCAGCCGAACTTCATCCCAGCCCTCTTTATATTTTTCTTATAATGAGTTGGCTTGAACTCTTCTTCTCATGATCCTGCCTCAATTGTCCCTCCCCCCATGAATCATCTCTTAATATTTTCCTCTTTATGTTATGTTGGAGATATGATTCTTAATGTTTATGAACTTTCTTGAGTTTACCATTTGTCAATTTTCACTGATTGCACTATTATTATATAATATAAATGATTTTTGTCTTTTTTATTGCTTTGTGGTTTTGAGTCAGGCTTTGGAAAAACTGTCCTTATTTTCCAGGCTTTAGAGTAGTATTTTGTAATAATATACTATGAGCCATGCATATAACTTGTTAGTAGCTATGATAAATATGTAGATGAAATTAATTGTAATATATTTCTTTTAACTAAAAATACTATTTTAATAAGTAATCAGTGTTTAAAAGTCACTAATATTTGAATTTTTATTAGTGCATATTATTCAAAAATAATGTTTCATTAAATTTCATACATATGTAGAATGTATTTTGATCATATTCACGCCCATCCTAAAATTTGTAACAATTTGTGTGTGTCTTAACTTAAAAAGATGTAAAAAGAATTTTGTGGATGTATATGTGCATGTGTTATATGCAGCACGTGTGCAGGAGGACTTGGAGGCCAGAAGAAAACATCAGACCCCTGGAACTGGAGTTACAGGCAGTTGTTAGCCACCGTGTTGGTGCTAGGAATTGAGCCCAGGACCTTTGCAACAGCAGTAAGTGGCCTTGACGTCTGAGCATCTGTTCATCCCAGTTTTTAACTTTTAACATATCTCGACTTGGGCACTAGCTTTTATTGCAAAATACTTGATCCGTATTTAGATTTCACCCATTTGCAGTTGAAAAAGAGGAATTTCATATAACTATGTCCCAAGTGTACCTGAGAGTTCCCCCAAAACTGAATTGAGTATGAGTGTTTGAACTTCGATATCATTTAGTTAAGAGTGAATCAAATATTTACTTCCCAAGTACTCAGTAACCATGTGCGGTTGGGAGCTGCCATTTTGGAGAGCCCTATCATTGGGAGGCTCACCTCTATTGTCTTTTAGTAGTTGTTTGACTTTGTTATTAACATTTTACTATGAGTTTATCCTAGTGGATGCTGTAGAGACTGGATCCAATTTCCTCTTCTTCCAACACGGTTATCTGGGTATTGCAAACCCCTGCTTAAAAAGTCCGTTTTGCCCATTGATTTTAGATAGGCCCCAATTATAGAATTAATTTCCATTAGTAATCAGTTGTATTTCTACAGTTTCTATTCAGCTCTGTCCCTTCATGCTCCGGTACCCCTCTGTTTAATCATAGTGAATGTAGAATATATTTTAATATTAAAACCACTCATGGTGCAGTACCATCTCATGCTTGGCAAATCTGTCGATGTCAAATGTGAGGCAAAGACATGGCACAGAGGGGCCATGCTTACGGCACTGGTGATATTAAATTGATCCAGGGATTGTGGGAGGATGGTTTGGAACTCACCTTTGTCTTAGCTGTCAGGATAGCAGACTGGGGTCCCCTTGGAGTATGAAGCAGGACTGGAGAGGGAGCAGAAACTTCAGTTTGCCGTACCCGCTTTACCAGTTTTTATATGAGTTGGGCTGATTTCCCACCGAGAAACTCTCCCACATGAACAAGAATGCCCAGAGCCCTGCTGTTCATGGTAGCAAAACTCTTGAAATGGCCAACAGTGTGCTGAGTAAGGCAGCTTTGTGGGCATACAGACAGTCCTGAGAAGAACCTCCGTGGCAGTAAATCACCACAGGCCTGCCTGCTTTTCAAGTCATCGTGTCTGAGGGGCCGGGCAAGATGAGACTGCAGTATGGCAGGGCTCCATGTGTGCGAAGCTCAGAAATGTTCGGTTAAAGCACCCTTTTGTTTAACGAGAGATTCGCTGGTAGGAACGTGTATTCAGGAAAGCAAGGGGGTGGCGGTATGTATGAAGGCTGTAGGTCTTCAGGGTGAAGGCAGGTTGTGCTTGGGAAAGGGCACATGGGAAATTTCATGGGTACTTGCATGGTCCAGAGATAGGCATACAGATGTTCATTTGCGCTCAGACTTTAAAAATCTACATGCATTATTGGTAGACTTTAAAAATCTACATGCATTATTGGTAGACTTTAAAAATCTACATGCATTATTGGTAGACTTTAAAAATCTACATGCATTATTGGTAGACTTTAAAAATCTACATGCATTATTGGTAATTGCATTGCAGAAGAAGAGCCCAACAGTGAAGGGGCAAATACAGACCCAGAGACTGCAGGAAGCTCTGAGTCAGTGCGTGCTGGAGAAAGGCCGCAGGTGTGAAGCCCTGGCTCTTTTTGTTTCTTAGGTCATAGCAAAAACTTCTCGATTGTATGAAAAACTGAAGGCAAAAGAAGTTGCATTTAGCATCTGTGTCAAGCGTCAGGAACTATGTTGTCATGTAGTGTGTGCGCACAGTCGACTGTGTCATCACCATGTGTGATATATGTAGACCTGTCAGTCCTCCCATGCTAAGCAAAAGAAATTGTACTACTTCGTTAAATTATCCTCATGACCATTTAAAATTTTATCGAATGAGAGCAGATCCATCCTCCTTCCCTCCCTCCTTTCCTTTTCTCCTTTTTTCTTCCTTTCTTCTTAGTCAGGATCTTAGGTACCTCAGGCTGGTCTCAAACTCACCATGTAGCTAAGTCTGGTCTTGAACTATTATTAATCCTCCTGCCTCCACCTCCCAAAGGCTGAGATCATAGGCATGCACCATCATGCCTGACGAGCAAATTTTCACAAACTCTTATTAAGCACGTTATATGCCAGACATAGTGTGGATAGGAGCTCAGTTAGTTTGAAAAGCAGCCCTGTGGAAAACTAGATATGGCTTCCCTTTTGCAGACTAATAAACTGATGCCCAAGGGACTTGTCTGAAATCACACAGGAAGTACATGGTGGAGTTTTAACACAGGTTTTCTGGCCCCTGAATTCATAATTTCTGTTGCAGAGCATGCTAACTTCTGCTCTGTTTTATTTGCTGAGAGCTTTGGCGTCTCCTCTATCCATTTTTGCATTATGGCGATCCATCCCAGAAAGACTGAATTTCTGCCTGTTAAAATTTTAGACAGGGAAATAAATCCCTCAGGCTCCCAGGGCCCAGTTCTTGGTAATGTCTAAGTGAATGGTCAACATTTGTTGTAGGCTTGCTTCCCTGTAGAACTGCTGAGTGGCTGTTTCCCGCCCCTCTGACTTTCAGGGATTCGTTGGTGTGAGTGGATTGGATTCAGTGGCAGACCTGTCTCTGATTCCAATTCCTTGTTTTTAAATACGAAGCTGTCCCTAGTTTGTGTCCCCAAGACTAGAGTGAACTCCCAAACCTTCCTTAGGTACAAACCCCACCTGGGCCTCTCTCCAGCTTGTCGAGTTTTAGTGCCTGTGACCGTTTCTTGCTTCTTAAAGGACCGACACATTCAAGTTGAGAATTGTAAATCAAACGCGTTCCCGGATCACTTATCTTTGGTATTGCAGTTTTCCTAAAGCAGGGAGAGTCGTGACAATTCTTACTCTGTCTTGGCGATACAGATGTGTATCTTCACAAGTCCCCAGGTCTACTCCTCCATCGTTTTTACTGATATTTCCATTAGCAACTGCAGTTAAGGGGGAATGGGTGGCAGGGTGGGAAAGAAAATTCAAATGAGCATTTGGTTGCTAGGGAACCTGGTTTACTCAGAAATTAAGACTTCCAAAAATTCTGTAGAAGCCACAGGAGAACTGCTTGGGAACTGGTGTCCTTTCCTCTGGATTTATGCCCCCATGGCCACTGAGCCTCTTGCCATGGGAGCTGGTATACTAGCTGTTTCGAGGAAGTAAAAGTGTGTGTGTGGGGAAGAGCTAGGGATGTAGGTCAGTGGTAGAGTGCCTGATTAGCATACAGGATGCACAGTTTCCATCCCCAGCACTGGTAGAAGGCAGTGACATTTTGTAGTCAGAAAGAGAAAGTCAGTGTAGGAGTGAAAATGGCCGCCCGTCTCTTCTGCTCTGTAGGTCTTTGTGTGTCTCTGGATGACCAAGGACGCACTTTTAGAACGAATCCACCAGCCATGTATTTCTTCCAGTTTTCACTGGTTTGAGTCTTTGCCACGTCAGCTTTAGGTTCAAGTATCAGGAAACTACCTCATGATATAATCTCTCACATGATAGTTTTGTGGTGCTGTGTGTGAGGATGAAATCTTCATTTTTCTCTTTCACTAAAAAAAAAAAAAAAAAAAATCATTCAAAACTAACCACATTTTCTCTTGAACGAACTCATGTGATTGGTGAAGAAGCCCAGTGTGTAAACATGGAAAGGAAGTGCATGGGAGCTCCAGCTTGGGTTTCTACTACCCTGTCAGAACATGCACTCACCGTTTTGGGACCCTTTCTTTGGATCTTAAATGTCACAAAGGAAGGATTCAAGCGAGCTCTGGGAATCAATGTCAGTGACCGAGAAGGAAAAGCAGCCCCGATCCTTACGATCAGGTACTGTTCTTTGGGAAGTGTGATTCTGTTTAAGGTGTGGCCGGGTTGCTTGTTAAATGGCCAGGAGGATCGTGATGGAGAAAGGATTCGATGGGCCAGCTCTGTCCGCCTTCATAGCTCCTGAAGACATCCCCGCAATGTAGGAAATACATCCAGGATGCTTTTTCCAGCGATTGCTCCATTCAAGGGCTATTCAGGAAGGACTTGAGCCTCATTCTGGCCCCTCTTCACCGTGCTGTAAGGAGCCAGCTGCATGTGTGAGGAGTCAGAGAAACTTGTGGAGACTTCGGTTCAATTCTGGATGCACATGACACAGTAAATGAGTTTCCCCCTTTTTCTTGGTCCCTATGCCCCCTATTTCACCATGGAGTTGAATCTTTGATGTAATACTAACTGTGGTTTTCATATTTTACGTATCTAAAATAAGTGGGAAAAAAATTAAATGCCTACCTAGATGGTATTTCCTGTAATTGAATGAATATACATTTATCAGGCAGCTTTGAATGTGAAAACCTCAGAGCATCTCTTAGGTGATATTTTCTTTCTAAGCTATCTTCTTTCTTTCGAGTCCAGCCCCAGGAGGGCCGTGTCAAGCTCTGCTCCATCCATTAGTGCAGTGTGCTAGCCCACTGCACGCTCTGGGTTAGCGTCTGCTAGCCCGCTGAGCGTTCATCTAGATACTCATGGACGCGTTTCCCTCTCAAACAGCATACACCATCTTGGGTTTATTTAAAAGCTTCGATAGCTTTAATAAATGGTTTTTAATAACTCCCTGTTTCCTTTGAAGCATCCTGACTTTTGTGGGAGTGAGGAAAGGCAGACAAGGACGTTTAAGGCAGTCTGTGAGATCTCTGGCAAATGATTCATGGCTACTGGGCTGTCAGATGCATGTTATATTTGACATAGGTATCTTTTTATTCCTTTTTTTATCAAGTATGCCGCAATTGTGTTTGGGTGTGTGTGTGTGTGTATGTGTGTATATATGTAGGTATATGTGGGGTGTGTGTGTGTGTGTGTGTGTGTGTGTGTCTGTGTGTGCCTGTGTGCCTGTGTGGTGTGTGTGTAGCATGTGGCATGTGTGATGTGTGTGTGGTGTGTGTGTATGTGTGTGCCTGTGTGGTGTGTGTGTAGTGTGTGCATGTATGTGGTGTGTGGTGTGTGGTGTGTGTGTGTGTGTGTGTGTGTGTGTGTGTGTGTGTATGTTGGCTGCACTAAGTGTCACGATGAAAGGAGGAATTTACAGATGCAGGGTCCGTTTCCTGCACTGCTTGGGCTGATAGGTTAGTGGATATCAGGAGAGGAAGAGAGTTGAGGACCAGTAGGTAAGCTCTGGGAATCCGGCTTCTCATTCTCACATCTTATTAAGCTGGCCTCTAACTTGGTTAGCGCTAATGACTGATGGAACTCAGAGTAGCTGGAGGATTAACAGACCAATAATAATGCTTAGACAGCTGGGGAGAAGACTAGAAATGGTAGAATTCAGTATCTCCTTGCTGAGTAGGTAGATGACTCAGTTCCCTGGGTAAAACATTAAAATTGCTCCATTAAAACTGGGAAGTGTGTGAATGTTAATATTATTACATCACAGTGGGGAATGGCTTGTTTTTGTTGGTGGTGTGTCTGCAAATCAAACATAAATCCTAAACTGAAAGATGGGCAGCTGAGTGAACACAAAAGCCCGGTTAATTGATTCTTTAGCAGCCCCAGAGTTGAGAAGGTTTGTGCTTATAGTGAGCTCCTGCCCATGCAGAGACCCCAGCATTCCATAGCAGAACCCCTCCTAGTGGTGGGAAAACACTGCTGTATTGCCTTGGCTTTTCATTCATTCATTCATTCATTCATTCATTCATTCATTCAAATCCAGATCAATAGTGGATTGTCATTGGGCCATTTGCTAAGACCTGGGGCTTTGTTAAATTGAGCTGTAAATTAAATGTTGGCTATCACCAGGCATGGTGTTATACACCTTTAATCCAGCACTTGGGAGGCAGAGGTAGACACGGATTTTTGTAAGTTTGAGGCCAGCCTAGTCTACATAGAGAGTTCCAGGGTAGCCAGGGCTACATAGAGAGACCTTGTTTCCAAAAAAAAAAAAAAAAAAAAAAAAAAAAAAAAAAAAAGCTAACTATCAAAGAGGTATTAAAAACCTGTTGAGTATCTTAAGGAAAGGAATCCCTAATAAGAGCTTAGAAATGGGTAAAGTCACAGGTAGGACTAACGGGACAGAAAGCGAAGGCATGTTCTCCTGAGGACTCTACCACCCTTAGGGGATTCTCTGACATTTGAAGTAGCAGTTGTAAACTGGTCAGATTTCACCATCCCTTTTTCTTACATCCCAATCTGATGCAGTCTCATGCATAACAAAAATAACACCTTAGAGCCTTTTTATCTAATGCTGACAGTGCTCATTCAGAAACCCCAGAAGAAAGTCTGTGCCTTTTGCTGTTCTCACGGTGGCCCAGTGGGCTTGGATGTCAGCGTTCTTTCTACTGGAAACTGCCTAGACTGACTGGGCACGTCAGTGAGACATGGGTAGTCCCCAACAGTCTCTTCTCTCTTTTAGGATTTTAAATTATGTTATTTTATTATATATTTATTTATTTAAATTTATTATTTTAAATTCTGTGTGGGTGGGTTCAGGGGTGGGTTTGTGCACATGAGTGCAGGTGACCACAGAGGTCATTGGTACTGGATTCCTCAGGAGCTGGTGTTGCAGGCAGTTGTGACCTGCCTAACTCAGATGCTGGGAACCAAACTACAGTCCTCTGCAAGAACAGTGTGCTCTTTAATTGCTCAGCCATCTCTTCAGCCCCCAACACAGCCATCTCATGCTCAGCACGTTTTTGGTTTTTTGTCTTTGCCCTTATTTTTACTCAGTTTACAAAAACAGACCCCATTGTAATGGGGGGGGGGCACCTCAACCTGAAGTTGACTAAAATTGAAAGGATCTCACTGTGCTTTCTCCTTGGTCGGGATGAGTCATAGCTGAGCATCCCCGCCCCCCTCACCCCCACCCCACAACCTCTTCTTTGTTCTTTGCTGTTTAGGTCCCTCGCATGTTGGATTTGATTCTGATCTTTACCTACTGTAGGATGAAATCACTTCACAGTACTGGGAGGTGGTAAATGAAACCGAGCAGGGATTCTGGAGGGTGGAGATATGGACAGCAGACTTGAGGGAAGGGAGGGGGTATCTGCAGAAAATGAGCTCAGTGGAATCTAAAGGCAAGTTCTGTCCCATGTGGCTTAGTGTGAAGGGTTTCTTCAGTGAAGGGTTTCCTCATGGGTCCTGGCAAATTCAAACAGAAAGAAGAGAATAATCTTTGCCAAAGTATTAGAATTCTCTTCGTCATGAATTACCAACTCCTTACGGAACAACAATTAATTCCTTGATGATTGAGGACTTCGGTCTGTATACCCTGCCCATGTGGGTAGCTCATCTCTCATCCCTGTGCTTGCTCCATGCCAGGCTCACAGTGGGCTTGACAAATATATACTGAATTGAATTAAATGTTGTGGCGACTCCAGAAGCCCCAGGGACTTCTTTCATTTCCCATCTCTCCGAGTTACTGAGTAATATCCCACGTTCTATCCATACCCCCAGTTGGCTTTACTCTTATTTATGTATGCCTTCTCCCTAGCAGGGCAGCAGAGTAGCTACCGGCAAAAGAGAATCAAAACATTTATATAAATTTATGTAAAGGCAGGGAAAGAGATATAGCAGAATGGGGATAAAGGATGAAAAATTGGCAAGCTTATGAGAGATAAAAATGATATACTAAACATTCTCTGTGGAGAAGAATTTATAGAGATGGTAGGAAATTTATTTTTTCAATATTAACTGAAATAAGATATATCTAAAAATTTAAAATAGCATCAACAACAGAATTTCTATAGCAAAATCCTTTCTCCAGCGGCCCCAGCAGGCTGGTCTTGGTCACCTCTTCCCTGTATGCAGTTAAAGAGATGAGCAGTGGGGATGGGGAGTTTTGTTCGTTGTGGCTGCATCAGTAAGTGGGAACAAATAAAGGGGTCCACTGATCCCCCCAAGCCCATCCTCATGCTACCCATGTATGCTTTAGAGAAAGAACTGGGGCACAGACAAGAGATCTGAGTACTTAAGTGTCCTGCTGGTCAAGGTGGAGTCTGGTTGATGATTTTCTCAATTCTGGTTCGGAAACGTGATCAAAGAAGGCCTCATTGGTTCTGGAGAAGAGTGTGTACTGCTCTTGTAGAGGATCTGAGTTTGGTTGAAACTCCAGCTCCAGATCTGATGCCTCCGACTTCTGCAGACACATGTACTCGTGTGCACCAACCACCCTCTATACATATAATTAAAATTATTAGTAATAAAGAACTCTTTATTGCTTGAGATGGTAAGGTGGTTCCCAAGAGACATTCCTGGATATAGCTTCTCTCCAGTGGGTAGTTACTCTCATCTGCTGGGTGGTCTGCCCTGGGTGGTTTTGAAGTTCCTGGAATCCAAGGTGACTCAGGAGGAAAGATTAAGGACAATAACAGCCGTGTGCCTTCAGCCAAAGTAAAGAGTATAGACACAAAATGCCGGCAAGTGTCTCTCAGCTCCACTATGGGCCAAGGGAGGAATCAATACTTTTTTAGCAAAAGCATCTAGGAAAAAAGTTTTGTATCTAGAAAAATAAGCTGCAAGCTTCTTCTTATTTCAGAATTTATTGATATGGCCAGTAAGAAAAAAAAATGCTATGTAAGCTAAAAGATCTGTGAATAATTTGTCTAGGAAACACAGCATTGGGAGCAATGTTTTGATAATTGTATAGACGAAGATGACTAAAGAGGTTGGGAATTATCTTGGGAAGGTTATCCCAAAATAGAGGATGATTTTTGGATAGATGTGTAGGATTTTATGCCTTCACTCTAACTTCTGAAGATGCTGAATTACCAAGTTTGTAATAGCACAAGGAGCAGTGCGGATTGGACTGTGGGTTGCTGTGCGGTGTTTGAAACAGCAGTGAGAGCCATTCATTTCCGGGTGGACGTATTTCTGCAACTGAAATGGATTACAATGGATCTACATAGCTAAAACTTGCTAATGGTTTATGATAGTATTGAACAAGAATTTGTAATCAGGTTTTAGATTTTTTTCCTAACATATCCTTTGGATTTATTTTACTTGAGACAATGAAAGTTTAATTGTCCAAAAATACTTCTCTCGAAATCTCTGTCAAATAATATTGCTTCTCTTGGGCAATCATAAAACCCTACATAGGTAATGTAAATGAAATATTTCCAGTTTGGAGAAATTCTCTCATTGATTCTCTGTATTCTACTGACAATATGTTTTTGTTTAAATTTGAATCTTTTTACTTAAGGGACAGTTTATGATCAAGTCCAAGATCCAAGGGTCTGTCTAGTTTTCAGGATTTAGATGCTAAGTGTGCTTGCATTGAGAACCTTGCTTTGAGGCTCTAGAGTTCTACGCTGCAGGACCAGAGGGCTCCTTGTTCCTGACTGACAAGTGAGGATGCTAATTTGTTCTTTGTAGTAAGCTGCTGAACACCTCTTGGGGCTTTCACACTAGGTGTGGAAAGTGAGTGCTGTCTTTCCCTTAATCCAGCATAACTGAAGAGGGTTAGCTATATGTATTTCTTCAGAGGCTGTTCGTTTCTGTCATAAGCCCAAGTTTAGTTCCAGCCCACCTGGTTTTCTTCACTGAGTTTGGAACCCCAATGTGAGACACTAACCTTATTTGATGTTCTCCTGATGCCAATGATATGGCTGGGAAATTTGCAAGATGATTGTATATTTAGAAATTATTTAAATTATTTGATAGAACTACCCATCATCATATAGAACCTCAAAGGAAATGGATTTGGTTTGCAATTCACTCCTGTCTTTCTGTAGGTGATGGGTTCTGTGATGACTATATTATTGGATAGTTGTCAGATTTCTGTTTAGTTCAATTACTTTATTTATGTCACTCATATTTAAACATTATTCCTGTAAGATAAAAGAAAGCTTTCTTAGGAAGTAATGAAGCTAGGTCATTGCTCAGTGATGGGCTGCAGGCCTGCAATGGGGCTTCTTGTGTGAGGAATGTGTACTTGAAGGTGTAGCTTATGGACTTGGATCTAGAACATATTTCCATGCTTAAGAATGTTCTGACAGGAGGTAAGCATCCCTTAGGAGGAGCCTGAGTCAAATAAACTATGCCTAGGCACTTACTATTATTTGCTTTGTGTGTGTGTGTGTGTGTGTGTGTGTGTGTGTGTGTGTGTGCGTGCATGTGCATGCCAGAGATCAACCTCAGCTGCTGTTCCTCAGGCACTACCAACTTTGTTTTTGAGACAGGGTCTCACTGGACTAGGACTTATTCAGTAGGAATAGATTGTTTGGTCAGAAATTCAACATGAGGTTGAAACAGTTATTGCCAATTGATAGCATAGTTAGGCTTTTGATTTTGCATTTCTAATAACATCTCACCACCACCACCACCACCACCACCACCACCACCACCACCACCACCACCACCACGAGGCCTTTTCCACTTGGTTCAGGTGTACAGGGTCAGCTGTGGACCACATAGTGATTCCCATAGAAAGACCAACGTGATATTTACAACCCAAAGCCTATTTCCTAGTGTCTAACCAAATTAATTCAGGGAGGAGCTATTAACTTCTGGTCCAGTGTCAGGCTCTATAGGGTAGGAAGAGACACCCTATCGTTCATGTGTTCTACTACAAAAGTCCTCTGTTGGCCTGTCAGCATTGTTATAATAAATCACACAGGAAAGTTCATGATAGTACGTGGGATTCACCTGACTGATGAAATACCCACAGTGTGCAGACAGAGAAACAAAGGTCAGAGGACTTTCCTGCTCCGCCTCTCTAGATCTGACATGTGCCTGTCCCCTTTGTGCTGGTTGGTTTTTGTCAGCTTAGTGCAAACCTCGACATACCTGGGAAGAGGGAATCATCTTACCAAGAAAATGTTTCCCTAATACTGGCCTGTAGGCAAGTCTGGAGGGCATTTTCTTGATTAATGATTCATGTGAAAAGATCCAGCTCACGGGGGACAGTGTCACCCCAGGGCAGGTGGTCATGAATGATATAAGGAAGCAGGCTAAGCAAGTTATGGAGAACAAGCCAGTAAGCAGCACTCCTCCACGGCCTCTGCAGGAGCTCCTGCCTCCAGCTTCCGGTCCTGACTTCCTCCAGTAACGGACTTCAAATAGAAGTTGAAGCATTCCTTTTCTTCCCCAGGTTGCTCTTGGTCATGGTCTCAATCCCAGCAACAGAAAGCAAACCAGGACACCCATCCTTTCTTCCGACCTTCCTTATTTACAAAATACAAGTAAGAAAAGCAGGCCGGAAGATAACTTGGCCACACACAGCCATATTTTCAATGGTAGAGACATCTTTTCCCGGAACTCTGGGAAGAAGAGCTAAGGTGAAGAAAGCTGTCACTTTGTTTTCTATGACAGTGAACTCTGTGTGTGTGTGTGTGTGTGTGTGTGTGTGTGTGTGTGTGTGTGTGTGCTTGCACTCTCAGCCTCCTGGGTGCTTTTTAGAAAGACTCACCTGGTATGGGGAGGTCTAGCATAGCTACCACAGAGACTCACTGACAAGCTTTAGAACAACCAGCACAGGAAAGAAATAGTCTCCAGACTTCATACACATGAATGAACCTAATATAACCAACTGCGACATCATTCACATGTCTACCCAGGACAACGATGCTAATCCAAAGCAACTCCTCAGTCCCTTATTTCCAGTCATTCTTAACACTGTCCGATTTAGTTCAAATGAATGCTAGCATTGACTATAAATATGCTATAATCTTTATGGGGATTTGAAGATGAGTTTTTACCTCAGGAGTTGGATGGTACATATTAGATTTTTCCATTCTTTGGTGCTGGGGAGTTTTTGTTAAGTTGAGGATTGAGTCTGGGCCCACATATGCTCTTCTACTGAGCTATACCCCCAGCCCCGGACACTAGCATTTTAAGAATTTCTCTCACGTATTTTTTGTAATGCTCATACACCATGGCATATGGAAGCCTCACTTCACATCAGTCTATTGATTGAAGAGTTCAAAATCTGCTCACGGTGACCACTGCAGGGTCACTCCAGCAACCTAGTTCTACACAGCAGATGTCAGGAGGAACTGCCGAGACTAGACTCCGTTTACGTGTTTTGGGGAGCTTGTGCTGAGCCCATCCTGAGTTAATGCCTCCGGGTGGACAGAAGTGGTGTCCTATAAAGCTCCTGCTTACACTCAGCAACAGAACTATCTTTAGACAACCTGGGGAACACTCCAGGGCTTTTCCCAGGTGAAATCAGACTGCCAAGGCTCAAAGTCCCTTCAGAAGGAGAACTTCCCCCTGCGTAGTAACAAAAATAGCCGCATTTGTCCAGAACAATGATATATTTTTACCTTATAACTGAGTTTTGTAACCAATTGTGCTTCTTCTTTTCAAGTGCTGCAGGGACACTCGGGGCCAGCTTTGTAGACTACCTTTAATGTCCTTAGGCAGGCCTTACACAGTGCATTTCTAGATATGAATGTTCTGGTTTCATGTGACTGGTGCCATACAGAATTTTTAGGTTTTGTCTTTATTATTGTGATTTTTTTTTTTTTTTTAAGAAACAAGTAAATAGGGCTAGGGAAATCACTCAGTTGATAAAGTGTTTGCCTTACAAGTTTGAGGACCTGAGTTCAATCCCCCAGAGCGTTAGAAATATGACCTTGAAAAATCATTTAGCCGCTTCTTGAGGCCTAATGACTAGAGCAGATTCAGACTTCAGAGCACCCGCCAGGCTCTTCAGCTCACTGAAGTGACAGTCCATCGGTTTTCCCAGCTGATGATGCTCTGCTGCAGGAGGCCTGGGATGAAAACCAGCAACATGCCCATTTTTTGTGTGTTCTGTTCTGATAGAGCTTGGACCGTGGCCTGCATGGTCACAAACATATGGTGTGGGTCAGCACTTTTCCTAACTGGGGGAGGTGACCCACTAATGGTCTTGAGTTTCATTGAGTAGAAATTGGGAAGCCATTTCAATGTTGAACAAGAGAAGAGAAAGTACCAGAGGCATAAGAGAGTAAAACGTAGCTAAGTTAGAAGGGTACCGTCTGTGTTTTTAGGTACACGTTACACTCACCCATGCTGGAAGCCACCAGCCTGTCTCCTCACTACCACTCAGCTCCAACAGGTAGGACACTGGGAGCTCATCTTTCTCTTGAAGCACTAGTTTTTTGAGGAGGGTGCACTTGCATGGCATAAAGGTTTTCGTGCTGATGGTGCAACCTGAACTGTCATAGGATAAGTGGGTTGATTTCACAACCGTAAGGGCAAGGTGGTTCTCCCTATCATAACATAGAGTAAGAAGACCATTCCTAAGTCCATTACTCAGGAGCACACACTAAAATCTGCTCCTACATGGTTCTATTTATTTATTACCAACTGCAGTCAAAAGAGATTAAGTAGAAAATTCCAGGAATAAAGAAGCTGTAATTTCAGAGTACATGCCATTCTGATGAGTGTGCTGAAATCATGTGCCGTCTTGTTCTGTGTATCCAGACTGTATACTCTACTCACCTGGTAATCATTTTGTAGCCATGCCAGGTGTCAAATCAACGGTGCAGGTAAAGTTATCCTAAGAACATGCTGTTGAAAACACTTTATTGTAGATATGACCCTTTGAGAAAAAAGCCGTGGTTCATACGCTGTGATTTGGATACAGTTTGTCTCTCACAAGTTCCTGTGTTAGACGTGTGCTCACCACTCTAGCAGAGTTGCAGTGATGGAAATTTTAAGAGGTAGGTAGGCCTGGTGAAGGCTAATTAGGTTTTTGAGGGCCTTGTCCTCAAACATTAATGGTGGGCGGGCTCACATGTGAGTTACTTCGCTTAAGAGCATATTGTTTTGAAGCGACATGGTTGGGGCGGGAGAGATGCTTAGTGGTTAAGAGCACTTACTGCGCTCATGGGAATCTGGGTTCAGTTCCTAGCACCCACATGGTGACTCACAACCTTCTGTAACTCCAGTTCCAGGAGACTTCGTTGGCCTCCAAGGACACGAGACACCAAAGTGGTGCACATGTATTCATGGAGGCAAAATACTCATACAGAAAAATAAAATAAATAATAAATATAAAAATTGACATGCTTGGCTTCTTGTCTTACTGTAATGCAGCTGGGTGGGTCGGGGGCTTGCCAGGATGCTAGCTTATGCGCTTAGATTTCTAGTGCGATGAGCTAAATGATCTTCTTTATAAAATGTCCAGCTTCAAGTATTTTGTTGTAGCAACAGAAAATGGGCTAGTTTAAGTAGTTCAGGCATTCTCTGGACATCTTGGAATATAGCTACTGAGGACAAGGGGGTTACTGTAATAGGAATCCCAGTTTCTCATCTACTTATTTAAAATACATCCCAGACCAGAAAGATTGCCAGGGAGAAACTAAATCTTCACAGAAACAAAATCATTCTCCTAAAGAGATTGTCAATTGAAGAGTCTAGGTAGTTACTCCCCGTGGACTAATATATCCCTCTCTTTGCTGGTATTTGCTCAATAACTATTTTTGGGTGAAGGTTCTCTCATGTCACTTTAGATATTTAAGTAGGACTTTTATTTATTCAGTCATCTTTGAAGATTCTTTGAAGAATCATATTTTAATGTTTTGTTTCCATCAAGCAGATGATGAGAAGAACAACATACGAAAAGGATGACGTTTGTGGAAATTAACCGAATTGCTAGATTAGGAGAAAATTGGCTGAAATCACCTTCATTCTCAATCTGCATGTATATCTCGGTGGGAACCATCTCTATGGTGCCTTTGGCAATTTTGTACTAATTCCAAAGAAAAGCCTTGTCATTGTGCAAAAACAAAACAAACCCAGGCACATCCATCACCCTGCGTATGTGGAGCTCCTCTTTAGAATTTCCCTTCCAAGTGAGATTATGATCCGCAGAAGAAAACCAGTTTCATGACTTCAGGGTTACACCTCATTTTTATGAAATCCAGCATTACTCAATGTGATTACCTACCCCGTTTGGCAGGCTTGGCTCTGCATGCCTGCTGGTTGCTTCTCTGAGTTCAGTCCTTCAGAAGATGACAGTTTGCAGCCTCTGGGCTGTTGGGGTGGCATGGGAGCTCAGAAGGCGCCGTAGCAGGGAGATTTAGTACATCAGAGCAGTCTTCCTGGGCTTCTGGAAGAAGTGTTAGATTCCCAAGATGACCATTAAGAAAGGCCAGCACACTGAAATGGAAAATTTTTGAAGCACTCAGTGTAAAGCAAAAATTATTCACTCCCGAGTTCACGATTTGATTAGTAGTTGTCAATGAAATGCCTGAAAGCTGAGAGGCTAGAGTTTGGCCAGGCGAACTGTGACAAGGAGCTGGGTGGTCTCCTCTATGATTCCTTCATGAAGTGCAGGACTGAGTTGTGTGTGTGTGTGTGTGTGTGTGTGTGTGTGTGTGTGTGTGTACGCACACTCATGCATGTGCATGTGCCTGTGCTCACACTTGTGTGTGTAATCCAGTTGATTTATGCTCTGCCCTCAGTGTTTTGAGCTCAGCGGTGCATGAAGGAAGGGTGACTGCCTGGGCAAGGCAGGGCATGCTACATGTGAGGTGGATTACTGTCACAGCACTTCGAAGTAAAGAGAAAAGCTGCATATAAAGAATATGGCCTTTGCTGCCATCAGGGGAAAAAAAAAACAGTCAAAATATAGAGCTGCTTCCATAGCAACAATGCTATTTTTTAAGTATAGTCTCATCCTAAGAATGCCCTTCCCCCAAAGACATTCATGTGTCAGGACAACTCTGATAGTGGTTGCAGTTGGGGAAGGCTTTTAATTAATCTTTTCCCCCTAAGGACAGCTTGTTTATTCGATTATTAAAATTGTTACAAATTGTAGATCTCAAAAATTAAGACTAGGATTGTTACATGATTAAAACCATTTAGTAGGGATTTAAAATTAGGGGGAGGAGTCAACAGTTACTAGAAAAGGAATTTTTGTCATTTGTGTGTAATCTAATTTTTAGATCTTTGAGCTCAAAATAGAGAATTAGTAAGCAAGAGGGAAACTTCAATTGGCCATGTATGAGATATTTCATAAAAACCTGGCAATTTCTAATGTTGAAGTATTAGCCTCTCCTTTAACCTCCGCACCTCATTTGTGAGATGGCCACCATCTGTCTGGAAAGAGTAAAAACATCTATTTTCTTACATAGTGTTTGTTGTTTGGGGGAGAAACCATAGGCGAATTTAGATGAAAAGACAAAGTAACCTGTGCCGGAAGAAGTCTAGGCCTGGCAGGTGACAAACCTTGGTCATATTTCTTAGGTGGGGACTGGCCTCCCCTCCTTGGTCTCCACCATCTTTGGTTCGAGAGTTGGGTGAGGTGGCACCAGTTGCCTCAGACAGGGCATTCCCAGCTCTGTCTTCATACCTAGCCTGTTCTAAGTCAGACAAGTGGGTGGCTGACTGATTTGGAAGCCTCCCACTCTCTGAAGAGTGGTTGGCCCTTCTGGTAGTCCTTGCTCATAGACTTTGTCTCCTTTGTGTCTAGATGTTGACCAAGACCTTGACCTACCACTGTGGTGATTCCCAGGTGTGAACTTCCAGTAGAGTCATAACTTTTTCTGCAGCTCTGTGGGACCTCCTGGACCCCGCTGACCTAGTTGAGTTAGGCTTTGCTTTGCTGGGCTTGTGACTGACGGTCAAACTTCCTAATGCCGGAAGCTACGGTCAAGCAACAGCACTTACTGAGGATCATTTTTTTCTCTTGATGCATTTATAGGCTTCAGTTACGGAATGTCAAGATCTGCAGGGACTACAGTAGCTGGAGCAGCATGATGCCAGTTTGAAAAGACCAGTAAAGAGGTTAGGGGTTGTCCTGGTCACAGCAAGCCTTTAGACAGACCAGGGCTGACTTCAGTAGGCTGGGCTGTCTGTCTATGTTTGTTATTAGTGGTTTGTCTGTCAGGGTGTCAGGATGATTTTACAAGATGACCAGACATGTTATTATAAAAGTACAACTTTAATCAGGCATGTTGCATTCCTATAATTCCAGCACTGTGGAGGTTGAGGAAGGCAGATTGCAAGTTCAAGGCTAGCCTGGGCTATGTAGTGTGAACAGGTCTCATAAAACAATCAAGAAGAGTGCAGACTCTTTTACAGTATTCTTCCTGTTCACTTCCTTGAGTCTTGCTTTTCTATCACTAACTGTACCCCAGAGCCTTTCAAAAACCATGGCTGGAGGTCTTATTGTTCGGCACTGTTGAAGATGTGAGTCAGTGTTAATAATCAAAGAGACCAAGTGGGACTCAGTCCTGGCTCTGCAGAGAGCTCACCTGGGCATTTGCAGTGGTGTGTTCTTAGACTGTGTAGTCTGTTTAGTCTTTCTGAGCCCAATTTACTGCTGTGCAAAAGAAGGACAATAATGCCTTGTTCATCGGCTTTGGTGAGGAGGAAATGAAATACAACACACCATGAACGCTGCATAGTAAACATTCACTAAATGGTGGAGTCAGGCTCTTTTGTACTTTAGTATCTTTGTTCATTTTTTTTTCTTGCTGTGACAAAGTAGCTAAGGCAGAGTAATTTAAAAACAGAAGATTTATTTAGCTCATGACTCTCATGGCTGGAGAGTCTAAGCAGTGTGGTGCTGGAGTCTTTTGAGGGTGTCCACCAGATGGTCGAGAGCATGCGGGAGCAGGTTCAAGTGTGATGAGTAGGTGCATGTGGAAGAGGCCGAATATTTGGGTAACCTTGGTTTAAAATAGTCCACTCCTGAGTGGCCAGTCCAGTCCCACAATAGCCAGGACGCACCAGGAAGCACACCAGTTACTCCCGAAGGCTTTGACACTTCTGAGTTGCCACCTTGCAACATTGCTGTACTGGGGTCCATCCTTCCAGCACGAGAACCTTTAGGGGACATCAGATTCCCAGCCATAACATTTTTAACAGTTCAGTTGCTTGGGTTGGATTCTGTGGGAGAACACCCAATCACCAATTTACCATTCAGGGAGTCATGAGTACCTCATAGAATCAGAGGAAGCGAGACAAAGATCATGGTCACCCATCCCACACATATTCACTAAACAGCTCTAGTATCCCTAGCACTCCAGATTCCACTGGGTGGACAACCTAGGCAAACTCCGGCCGTCCCTGAGTATATCCTCCGCCCAGCTGGGGAAGCAGACAATAAATATAGTAAATTAATGAATTATGTCAGTTTTGAAAGCATGAGTACCATGGGGAGAGAAAGGAGAGAAAAAGTAGAGCTAAAGGACATGTTATTGTAAAGGAGTCTAGTGGGGAGGGAGGCATTTATTGGAAGGTTTCAGGGGAAGGTAACCATGTAGTTGTGTGGGATCATTCAAGGCAGGCCAGCCCTAGGCATCCATACGAGCTTGACCAGAGAGGTGATAAAAAGGAGAGAGAGAGATGGGAGATGTGGGTCCAGGGGCTAGACTACAGAGGGGCCCAGGGCTCTGATTTTTGCTGTCAGAGGAAGGGGAGGGTTATCTGCAGAAGGATGACATGATCTGACACCCTCCCCGATTTTTGAAAATAGCTTTTTCTCCCTCACATAATCCATCCCGATTACTGTTTCCCTTCCCTCTACTCCTCCCGATTTTTCCCGCCTCGCCTCCCATCTGGATCTACCCCCTTCCTGTCTCTCATTAGAAAACAAACAGATATCTAAGACATAATAATAAGATAAAACAAAAACTTAACACATCAGTATAGCACCCCCCCCCTAAAAAAAGGGAAAAGAGCCCCAAGAAAAGGCACAAGAAATATGTAGATGCAGAGCTCCACTCATTTGCACAGAGAAATCCCATGAAAACACTAAATCAGAAGCCAGTGTGTGTGTGTGTGTGTGTGTGTGTGTGTGTGTGTGTGTGTGTATGTGTTAAAATAAAAACAAGATTTTTTTTAAAAAAGAGGCCTGGCGCCGGGCGGTGGTGGCGCACGCCTTTAATCCCAGCGCTCGGGAGGCAGAGCCAGGCGGATCTCTGTGAGTTCGAGGCCAGCCTGGGCTACCAAATGAGTTCCAGGAAAGGCGCAAAGCTACACAGAGAAACCCTGTCTCGAAAAACCAAAAAAAAAAAAAAAAAAAAAAAAAAAAAAAAGAGGCCTGACATGGCATTATGAGACAAGGGACTTCCAAAGATGCCCTTGTGTTCATTTTCTATTGGCTAGCTAGTGCTGGTCATGCAGCCTGTCCTTAAGAGTGATTTGTTTCCCCAGTAAGATTCCCTTGGAGAAAACTAAACTTTTGTTTGCAAGTGCATATCAATTGGAGATAACTTCTGGATTAGGGATGGGGGCATGTGTCCACTTCTCCTTTCAGCTCTAGGACTCCATCTGGTACAGACCTGTACGTGCTGCCACGGTCTCTGTGAGTTCATATGTGTGTTAATTGTGTTGATTTAGTGGGCCTTGATTCCTTGGTGTCCCCCATCTCCTCTGGTTCTTATACTCTCTTTCTGCTTCCTCTTCTGCAGGGTTACCTGAGTCTTGAGGGGAGGGATTTGATGGAGACATCCCTTTTAGGCCTGAATATTCCAAGGTCTCTCACTCTGCATAAAGTCTGGCTGTGGGTTTCTGTGTTTGTTCCCATCTGCTGCAAGAGGAAGCTTCTCTGATGATGGCTGAGCAAGAGATTGATCTATAAGTATAACAGAATATCTTTGGGAATCATTTTATTGCTACTTAATTTTTTTTTTCTTAGAACAGTAGTATTTGATTTTCCCCTAAGTCCCTGGGATATCTAGTCTCAGGTTCGTGGCCACCCATGCAATGTTGGATATGGGTTCCATCTTGTGAATTGGGCTTTAAATCAAGTCAGATATTGGTTGGTTACTCCCACAAGCTTTGTGCTACCATTGCCCTAGCGTATCTTGCAGGCAAGACACCATTGTGGAACAAAGGGTTTGTGGCTGGCTTCGTGTTTACATTTCTCCTTTGGTGCTGTGCAGAGTACCTTCCTGTACCAAAGACACTGGCATAGGGGTGAAGGCTCCATGTAGGCACCAGCTCGACTTCTCCGTGTTCATTGAGTTGTGTAGATGTTGTCTTCAGCAGTAGGGCCTTGCTGTCCATTTGTGGAGCGCAACCTATATAGTCTTGGCAAAAGTCTGGGTTGTTTGGGAACCCTTTGGCCAACAACTCAATCAAATGTAACCCAGTTCTGGTACTGGAAGCTTCATTTGGTGACGAGATGTCCAGGTGGGTCTCTGTCTTCCCCGTTATTTGGTTATTTCATTTAGATATTCATATATGTATATATTTTAGGAAGCTTCTACTGTATTATGTTTCCATACTACCCTTCAAATGGCCCCTAATTTTAGGGGTCTCTCCCTGTGTTCCCTCCCTTTTGCTCTCCATCTCCACTTGATCCTTCTATTCCAGGCCCCCTAGTCATCTGTAACTTTCTAATCTATTTCCCTTTCCTAACCTCTGTGGTTTTATAACAGTTAATATCCACATATAAGTGAGTGCAAAGCCTATTTGTCTTTTGGGGCGTCACCTTACTCAGGATGATTTTTCTAGTTCCGTCCATTTTCCTGTGAATTTCATAGTTTTATTTTTTAATGGCTGAATAATAGTCCATTGTATAAATATACCATATTTTCTTTATCCATTCATCTGTTGAGGGACATCTAGGTTGTTTACAGTTTCTGGCTTTTATGAGTACAGCAGCAATGAACATAGTTGAGCAAGTGTCTCTTTGGTGGGATGAAGTGTCCTTTGGATATATGCCCAAGAGTAGTAGAGCTGGATCTTGACATAGATCTAGTCCCATCTTCTTGAGGAACTGCCACATTGACTTGTGCAGTGGCTGTCCAAGTTTGCAGTCTTACCAGCAATGGAGGAGTGTTCCCCTTGCTCCACATCCTCACCAGCACGAGCTGTCGTTTGTTTTATTAATCTCAGCCATTCTGATGGATGTAAGATGGAATCTCAAAGTAGTTTTGATTTGCATTTCCCTGATGACTAAGGATGTTGAACATTTCTTTGTTTCTCAGCCATTTGAGATTCTTCTCTTGAGAATTCTGTTTATATCTGTACCCCAGTTTTTAATTGGGTTACTTGTTTTCTTGATATCTAGTTTCTTGAGTTCTTTATATATTTTGAATATTAGTCTTCTATCAGATGTGGAGTTGGTAAAAAAAATCTTTTCACATTCTGTAGGCTGCTGCTTTGTCTGAATGTTGTTGTTCTTTATTATACAGAAGCTTCTCAGTTTTATGAGGTCCCATTTATTAATTGTTGATCTTAGTGCCTGTGCTAACAGTATTCGGTTTAGAAACTCTTCTCCTGTGCCAATGAGTTCAGGGCTGTTTCCCATTTTTTCTTCTATCAGGTTCAGTGTATCTGGTTTTATGTTGAGGCCTTTGATCCATTTGGACTTGAGTTTTATACAGGGTGACAAGTATAAATCTATCTGGATTCTTCTCCGTGCAGCCGTCCAGTTTGACTAGCAACGTTTGTTTAAGATGCTGCCTATTTTCCAGTGTGTATTTCTGGTTTCTTTATCAGAAATCAGGTATCCATAGGTGTGTGGATTTACGTCCAGGTTTTCATTTCAAATCCATTGATCAGCATGTCTGTTTTTGTGCCAATCGCTACTATAGCTCTGTAGTACAGTTGGGAGTTGGGCATGGTGATGGCTCTAGCATTTCCTTTATTGTTCAGGATCTGACACTGGCACAGGCTCACTGGCCGCGTTGGAGTGAGCAGAGGAGATCGAGCTTGTGGATTGCTAAGCATACCTTTGACCCTTAAGTTGGAGTCCAGGTGTAAATTGTAGGTCTGCCTACAGACCATTGTGTGTGTTATTCAAATTCAAAATGGAAGGGATGTTGATGAGATGACAAGGCAGGTGTGTAAGGGTTCTTGTCACTAAGCCTGATGACCTGCGTCTGATCCCTTGGGCGCTCTCTCTCTCTCTCTCTCTCTCTCTCTCTCTCTCTCTCTCTCTCTCTCTCTCTCTCTCTCACACACACACACACACACACACACACACACACACACACACACACACAAAGTAATAAATAACAACAAATTGGAGAGACTCTTCGGGGAAATTGTGAAACTGTCCTTTACACTCTGAGAGACAGGATTTAGGCTGTACTGGAGGGAAGTGTGCTGATCTTGTTTATTTCGCTAACAATGTATCTTTGGGGATGAAAGCTGAAGCAATTTTGTAACCTAAAAGTACTTCTGAGTTGTTTGTCCAAATTAGCTTGGGGGTGTTTGTCTGTATTTGGGTTATGGATGGATACTTCATGTAGGAAGCAGAAGTTCATTATTTTGGCTGTGAGATGTTATTAGAGTTAAATTCTCTAGGTCTGGCCAACTGTGAAGTTAGCCACCAGATAGTCATGGGACCACAATGTCAGTCGTGTTAAAATAAGACCTGTGATCATGGATCGTTTTTTACCTAGAGAAGGGTAACATTGCGAAGTCATCTAATTTTAACTGTTAGGAGGAAAAAACTCATTTGTCTTGGGTTTGTCTCCCATTAGGCCCTTTTGTTTTTAGTAGTAGTCAGTGCTGATGTAGCCCCTGGCTTTCTGCCTTTCCCTAAAAATATCATATTTGGGGTTGAAATGCACTTGTAGTCTTCTTGATGTTAAACTGGAGTTGTTAAAATCAGTTAGTATGGGACTGGAGAGATGTATCATCAGTATTTAAGAGCAATTGTTGCTCTTCCAGAGGTCCTGTGTTTGAGTCCTAGCACCCCTGTGGTGGCTCACAACCATCTGTAATTCCAGTTCCAGGGGATCTAGTGACCTCTTCTGGCCTCGGTTGGGCACAGGCATGGACATGGTATGTAGACATACATGCAGGCAAAACAACTATACACACAAAACAATTAAAATTTAAGAGTAGGCTGGTATATAAAATAACCCTTTAACACACTAATCTTCAGATAAAATTTTCTTAATATTTTAAGCTAATAATGAAAAAGTGAGATCTGCAGCAAATGAAGATTACTCACTGTACAGATAACAATCGGATGATGTAGAGGAAGGGTGATTATCTAGGTTTTGGATACGTTTGTCTTTGTTTTAGTTGTTTTGAATTTTGCCTCATGATTGCAGATCTCTCTCTCTCTCTCTCTCTCTCTCTCTCTCTCTCTCTCTCTCTCTCTCTCTGTGGTTGGGCTCACCACTGATAGGTTCGTTTTCCACGCATGCCCTCTGATAACTTAAATACATTCCTGCACTGTGTTTGATCAAACCAAAGCTTAACCAGGAGAAAAATAAAATTCCTTCAAGCTTGAAAACACTGCAATGGTGGTTGATGTGTGCTGACATTAGGAAACTTTTTATATGCTTTTGATCATTTTAAATATAACCTGCTGGGCAGTGGTGGCGCACACCTCTAATCCCAACACTCAGGAGGCAGAAGCAGGCTGATCTCTATGAGTTTGAGGCCAGCCTGGTCTACAGAGTGAGTTCCAGGACAGCTAGGGATACATAGAGAGACCCTGTCTCAAAACAAACAAACAGACAAACAAATAAACAAAAACCATTCAACTCTTCCCAGTCTTGCTTTATTCATTCCACTTTAATGAGGGAATCAAAAAATCCTATGGATCAGTTGCCAGGAAATATGTGCACTGCAGGGTGGAGTTTCTTTGGGTTATCAATTCTCTTTTTCTACTGAGTGGCAGTTCTCAATAATAAATCACAGCTTCCTTCCCCATTGGTCAGACATTCAAGATGACAAGTAGGAAGTTCTGTTCACAGTGGTACTGTCTACAGGTTGAGGATGCTTTCTAATTTCAGCCTCGAAGTGGTAATTAGTATAACAAGCTCTGTCTGGTGCTTCATAAAATAAGCTGCTTCGTGGGTATAAGATAAGCACCCCAGGAGCCCCATGGAGATCTCTGTTCACACACTGTGTGTGCAAATATGTATATGGACCGAAGTGTGGAAAAACACCAAATGCTTTGAACGCTAACTTGGGCAAGAGATGTGTCAGCTGAGCCCGTGGGAAGTGGATGGGGGTTGGGGGCAGTCTTAGGAGTCAAATGGGCTGGCGCTGGAGGATGGGTAAGATTTCGTGGGTCATGTGCTAGAGCATGCATGTCAGACAGAGAAAAGAATGAGCAGCAGTACAGGGACAAGGCAGCATGGGTGCTGATGACTCCCACTGCCGGACGTTCATCCCCCAGCTCCATGCTGTCCTTTTATTTGCCTTTCAAAACTTAGTTCAAACCTTACCATGTCTTCCCTGAGGAAGACTTATGGTTTTGACATGAAGTGTTCCCCCAAAGACTCATTATGGTGGGTTGGTCCCCAATTGGTGGACTCAATCTTGAGAGGCAATTATGAGGGCTCTAACTTACAATGGTTGAATCCACTGAGTGAGACATAATTTAATGGTCTGATATGGGGGTGATGGAGACTTTGAGAGGTGGGACCTGGTTGTGGGAAGGCGGTCCCTGGGGCATGGCCATGGGGCCCTCTTCCTTCTTCTAGGCCGCTCAGTCTCTTCACTTAATGGCCACTATGAGGTGAGTGGGTCTCCTCTGCCACACCCTCTGTACCATGACGATCTGCCTTACCACAGGGCTGAAAGCAGTGAAACCAGCTGGCCCCAGACTGCAGCCTCTGAGACCATGAGCAAAAGTAGGTTGTTCCTCCTCTCTCTTGTGTTTCTTGTCCCAGTGTTGAGAGTCTGATTACAAAGGCTACGTGAACTGCATATGGGTATTGGAATCAGACTCTCACTTGCTGTGCTCTTGGGCAAGTTATTGAATAGTGAAATGTATAGCAACACTGCGTGGTAGCAGTGTTAGTGGTCTTCATTGTTGGTTCAGTCTTTCATCTCTACGCTATCCTCAGGAGGCAGGAAATACTGTTGGTCTCATTTCACAGACTGAGGGGACTGATGTGTAGAAGAAACAAGTGGATTGCTCAAAGGCAGGCAGCAAGAATGTGGCAGTTCTGGGAGCTGGACCCTGGCCCTTTGACTTTAAAAATGGCCCTCTTTACTCTAGATAGCCAGGTGGCACTACTCTGTGTTTATTCCCAAAACCTTGTGCTTTTCACCAGTGCTCAGCATGCAGTAGCTACTCAGAATTGGAAGGCGTGGTGGTCGTATTTTCCATCCTTTCATTTGACCGAGAGATTTTTCTTCTTGTACATTTTTCTCAGGTAGTGATTGATGCAGATTTCATACATTAGGCTGGAAGCGTCTTGAAGACAGAAACTCCATGTATCATGGGTCCCCTAGTAGTGCAGTAAATGTTTGCCGAATGAGTAAACACATGAATTATTTTAATCCTGTTATGGAAAACCAGCTCTGTGGAGTGGCTCATATCTAGGACTTCCAGGCATGCACTGCTGGGTTTGAAGACAGCCCTTATCAACCATTGCCTTTGTGTCTTATGCACATTGGTTATCCTCCCTTAAGGTTCCACTTCCTTGTTTATATAAAGGGGATAATGTATTTGTTATGAAAACCAAGGGGGTAATGCCTATCAGGGGCTTGACAGAATGTTCAGCATATGGTACGTCAACAGTTCCCATTATTTTTAGTGACTTATTGCCTAAAGTTAGGTGCTGTGCCTCATGTTAGAGGTATAGAGATTGTTTTCTCATCCAGGAACTTCACCTATCACAAGACGGAGTTATCACTAGTTATATAATCATGTACAGTAAGGTTACAGTAGACAGTGTGGGTAAACTGCAGGAAAAGAGGAGAATAGTCAGCGCTTTGGTAGGGAGATAGATAAGCTGGGTTTTGACAGACGAATAATAAAATTCTTAAGACAGCGCAGGAATAGGGTCCTCAAATGCCAGGGTTGTGGATTTAATTGACTAGGGAATGGGAAGTCATCGAAAGTTTCTGAGTGGGAGGGTGACAACAACAGAGCTGTCCTTTAGGGAGATTAATCTGACAAAAATATGTAGGATGAGTTAGTGGAGAGAGAAGCGAGGAAATAAATACCACATAGACCTTTAGTAGAACCTCCTACACGGGATAGAAATCTACTCTGCAGCAGCCCGTACAGATGGTCATCCAGCTGATGCCTGAACCTCCCAGCAATGGAAAGTTCACTACCCCATCCGACAGCTCCCTCTTTTCCTATTCCCCTCTCCTTCGCTCTTCTCCATCCATTTCCATCATCCATCCACGCATCCTTTGTTAAAATGTGTCCTATGTGCCTTACGAGGCTAGGTCCTGGGAGTGTAAAGCTGAGTATCATTGCCTTGAGAATCTCAGTATCATTGCCTTGAGAATCTCACAGGCCAGTACTGATGTTTTTGTTTGTTTGGTTTTGTCTTTGTTGAATAATCCTGATGGTTGGAAGTTGTTTCTTTGTAGCTTGCGCCTGAGTCTGCTGCTTGAGCCTTTGTCTTGCTAGTCCTGTTTTGTTTGTTTGTTTGTTTGTGGTTGTTGTTTTGTTGGTCCTTTTGTTTGTTTTCCTCATTGTGCACCCTCCTCCCATGGCATGCATCTTTCACGGTCACAGACTTGTGTCAGGGAACTTTCTCTCTTCTCTGGGAAACGAGCACCTTTCTGAGGGCCTCATATGGCAGACTGTAAAACGGTAAGATGCCGAGTGAGGCTTTGGAAGTCGTTTAGGACCTATATCTCAGCCCTCATCACTCTGAGGTAAGGTTTGAGTCACAGATCCGTTGTGACTTGCCTGCGATCACACAGCTGCTGAGTGACAGAAGCAGGGCAGGAACCCAGGCTTCCCAGTGTCCGGACTTGCAAGACTCTCCAGCTCTCTGTCTCGTAACTCCTCCCAGATATTCTACACAGTTTTCATATCTCTCAAAAGTCTGGAAGCGAAAGTTGAGAGTCCTGACGCAGTTGTGTTCTGTGTCTGGATAGAGAACTGAGTTAGAGTTGGAAAGGCCCTTAGTGGAATGTTCCAGCCTCATGCGAACCTCATGTCTGTATTTTCCCCTTCAGTCCCCCATTGGCCACTGTGGGTTTGTTGGACCAGTTTCCAGATGACCAAAACTGAACCTCGTAGGAATGAAGTGCTTTCTAACCCTTGGCCACAGAGCTAGAGCATGGACATGGTGGAAAGCACTGATCTCAGTATCAGTTCATTGACCTCTTCCTAGAGAAGGGTCATATATCATATCATAACCAAGATACACTCAATGAAGGGAGTGTTCGTGAGCCTGTGTTGAATGGCCGTCATCAGATGCTTTTACCCCTTTGTTCCTCGAGCGGGACAGATGTTCTCCATTCTTCCACCTCTGGAAGAGTCTTAAAATGTGAACGGAGGGGCTGGAGAGATGGCTCAGAGGTTAAGAGCACTGCTTGTTCTTCCAAAGGTCCTGAGTTCAATTCCCAGCAACCACATGGTGGCTCACAACCATCTACAATGAGATCTGGTGCCCTCTTCTGGCTTGCAGGGATATGTGCAGACAGAACACCGTATACATAATAAATAAATAAATCTTAAAAAAAAAAATGTGAACAGAGGACCGTCACCTTCATTTAAATGTCACGCCATCGGTTTTACACAATCTCATAGATCCAGAGTGGAGTAGAACGCACTTGAGAGGAACCTGCTTTCCTGGCCGTGTCTTACGGCTCTGTCCTTTGTGGGTGGATGTGGGAGGAGGGCTAGCCACATTCTTAGAAATCAGTCAATCAAGATGTGAGATTGAGCAGGCCAGTGTGTGTGGAGTGACTTGTATGCCAGCGTGTGAACATTGATACTGCGGTGAGGATGAGGCCTGTCTTGTCCTTGAGCTTCTGCTGAATGTTGGTTCTCTGTTCTCACCTTCCCCAGGCTTTCCATGCTGTGAGGAGAACCCTCCCTTCTCCTCTTCCACCTCTCCTCTCACGATGTTACCAGCCTGTAAGGGCAAGGCCAGAGGCCACTTCTGAAAAACAACTCATATTTTCTGGATTAGAATGAACTTTTCTTGTCAGTACACGTCCTGACAAGCGTGTTTACAGCGCTGTGGAAGTCCTTATCACAGCCCGGTGAACGTTTGCTTGGCCCAGATGTACCCCCAGCCCGAGAGTTCCTTGAGAACACAGGCCAGAGGGGTTCAGTCTTACGAACCCCACCTTTGCCTGATCCTATAGAGGGGTCACAGTATGCTTCGGTTGACTGTGGTGTTGAACATCCCTCCCAGAGTTACATCCTGGGAGGCTTTGCTGTGTTCTCTCTGGCTTCATCCCCATCAAGATAAAGATGTTGGAAAGGACAGGGACCAAGGGCAGAGCCAAGGGAAAAATGTGGCCCCGAGGAGTGATTCCTCCACGTTGTTAGCAGAGCATGAATGAACTTGGTTGCTGTTATGAAACTGTGAACCCTCAGACCCAGGTGTGGTCCAGGTCTGTCCATTCTGGCTGAAACTGCCGGGATTGCTACAGGGACTCTCCTCCCTGGGGGCTTCTACCCCCCATCTCCACATCCCCCAGTTTGTTCCACACACAGGCAGAATGGTTGTTCCCCTGTTGCCAACCCTTGGGCTCCCGGCCCCTTGCTCTTGGAGCAGGCATCATCCAGCATCCCGCCCACCTCTCAGGCTCGGCCTTCTCCACAGCCTATCTTGTGGGCACACTATGCTTTGTTCGTGCTTCACAGGCCTTCTTTCCGCTCGCTGAGCCTGACCAGATGTTTCTTCTTCTGGAACTATCTTCTCCTCGCTTTTCATTTTCTAACCCTGTCTCGATGCGTGCCTTCGGTGCCGTTCGGTGCGATTTGGTTAGGGAAGTCTTGCTGAATGGCTCCTCCCACAGCATCCAATACCAGCCCCTCTTAGCACTGACACCATCTGTGAGCTTGCTGATTCATTTAACTCCTGTCTGTGCTGCTCTGTTGCTGTGATAAACACGTGACTGTAAAGAAGAAAACAATGTATTGTGCCTCGAGTTCTAAAGGGCTGGATGTCCAGAGTGGCGGAGAAGGCATTGGCAGCCGGTGAGGAGCGGGAAACGGACTGATCATGTTTTAGTCACACACGGGAAGCAGAGGAAGCTAAGTGTTAATGGAGCAGGCTGAGACTCCTCAAAGCCCATCTCCAGCGACGTGCTTCCTCCAGCAAGGCTCTCCATTCCAAAGGTCCCGTAACCTCCTTAAACAACACTGACTGAGGACCAAGTCTTCAAATACATGAGCCGATAGGGGACATTTCTCATTCAAACTACAACACTGTCCCTCAACTCAGAGTTCTTCGAGGAGAGTCCAGGACCTCGTCTGTCTCCTAAGCAAGATAGACTGTGTGCTCCTCACACAATGGGCACATATCAGTCCTCCCACTCAGGTGACACTGAGGTTCTGCTGTGTGCTGGGCTGGGTAACTACCTAATGACTTGGGTTCTTCTGGCAGATAAAGGAACCACTGGGGAACCACCTTTAGCCCAGCAAGTAAACGGTTCCCCAGGAGTAGAGATGCTGGCTAAGGGATTCGGAGGGCTGCTGGCGAAGGTATCTCAAGAACTCTGTTAGAGCAGAGTTCAGCTCTTAATTTGCTATTTTATGCTTCAGGTGTCAAGACTCTTGACATCCCCAGTGGACCAGACTTTCTCTGCTCACCTACAGCTCTGTCAGAAACAGAATATCAAAGTTAACTTGACATAATGTTCCTAGTGAGTCCCTGTTAGTGTCTTGTGATACTAAAAATCTCTGCTGAAACTCTGTTTTAGCTTTGACAGAAACCTGGCCACTACCTTAGTTTCCTGAACCTATCCCCATTTGGAAAGAAAGAAAGAGAAAAAAGCAAGCTGACCTGTCTCCTTGTGTTTACAGCTACCGTGTGAACTCTGTAAATCCCCAAAGACTCCCAGAGAGGCTTGGAGTCCAGGAAGGCCCTCTGCCCTCCACTGCCTTCCCCCTTTTTAGACGTTTGCTATTTTCCCTTGTTCTTTTCACTGGCGAGCCCAGGGAGGTGTTTTCGGGCAGGAAACTGAGTGATGGCCTCTGGAAGCTGTTCTCTTCAGCTGGGGGGTCCTGGGCAGGCTTTGGCTCCCACCTGTTGAGTCTAGTTGACGTGGATGAGCTTGGTGTCTCCTTCCAGCTCTTGGCCCCAGGCAGCTCCACTTCCTGAGGTTCCAACCTTCCAGCTCCAGAATACAGGCCGAGCAACTCTTCCGCTCCAGTTCAAGGCTTACGTGTCTGACCTTTCCCATCCTCTCCTGTCCTCCATGACTGCGAAGGCTGGTTTGTTGTCTTCTTTCTCCTTTAGCCTTCTACCCCTTTCTCCTAGATTTAGCTTACCTTGGGCGTGACACTGCACTTGGAAATAACTTTGTCCACTCCATTCTACAGCTCACTGATGTGACTAGAACTCTATTGAGTGTCCATGCTTAACCTCGGCTCCAGCAGTTTGGCTTTGGGTTGGACACTTTACTTTTCTGGGTTTCACCTCACGTTCCTTATCTATGGAATGTGAGCGACGATAAAGCCCTCTTCTGTGGACGCGGTGAGGTGTCAGGAGCTTGCTTGGAGTGGAGTCATTTATTTCTGGTGAGCGACTGTTCAGCGTTAGCCCTTTTAAATATTTCTCTCTTCAAATTTCAACCATTGAACTCCCCCACGCCCCCCCCCCCCAGCAGACCTCCATTGGATTCTTTCTCGCTCATACAGCACGTCACCGTGTAGGGGTCTATGGGTGAAACTTTGCAGGTCAACAAGTTTGCCACATGAAGAGGAACATGACAGCAGTGGCCAGCTATAGAAGGAAAACTGTAGAAACCAGGGCCCAGAAGGAAAGATTCTTTTCCTGAGTGCTGCAGGAGACATGGTCAGAGCAGCTGTAGATGGGGAGGGGAAATACTCTGCTTGGACAAGGCCAGCTGTACCTCATGGGTCAGAAGTAATGAAGCATACACACACATTTAACTATATGAGCATCGCGTTGTGTTAATACTTTCCAGGCATCCAACTAATGATTTATTTAGTTAGTTTTGTTGCTTTGAGACAAGGTCTCATGGAGCCCAGAAACCATGGCCTTGGTTTCTTATGTAGCCAGGGCTGGCCTTGAGTTCCTTGTTCTCCTGTCTTCTGGGCTCTGCTTGTCCCAGTATCCTTTTGTGTCTGGTGATAATCATTCCTTCCTAAGGACATAGATGTTTCTGTTGGTTTCTGAAAAGCCTGTGGTCTACTGGCCTGTGTCCTGAGTAGATGAAACAGATAGACAGAGAGGAAGTGGCAGGGTCTGAAGAGCATAAAGTGTGAGATCTGTTTTTGTGGGCTCCAGATGTGGGAGTGACGAGAGCTCTGTTTTATTATCAGGATGTCACAAGCAGAGGACCCAGTTAGGGAGGACTTGGGGTAGGGCTCTGGTCACAAGCAGAGGACCCATTTAGGGAGGATTTCAGGCAGGGCTCCGGACACAAGCAGAGGATCCAGTTAGGGAAGACTTCAGGCAGGACTATGATCACAAGTAGAGGATCCAGTTAGGGAGAACTTGGGGCAGGGCTCTGGTCACAAGCAGTGGACCCAGTTAGGGAGAACTTGGGGCAGGGCTCTGGTCACTGTACACATAGGTCTACCCTTACCTAGGTGTTTCTCTCACCTAGGTCCCTCCATATTTGGTCCCAGAGACTCCAGACAACATGGTCACTCAGCTGTTCATCAGACATAACTTAAACACCCATTGATGTGCCCAACACTCAGATGAATTTGATGCCCATGAAGTCTAGAGAAGCTCATAGTCCATTTCTTTTCTATCTAAGGTCTACTCAGAAAGGTGGCCTCTGAGCTGCGGACACTGGGAGACTGTCTGGAGCCACGGAGGCCTGGCATCTGGCTCCTGTGAAGTTAAATGTGCTGAGCACATCCGTCCCCCCCCCCCCCATGCCGACTTCGGTCATAGGAAAGTTCTTTGCATTTGCAAGTGACATAATTTTCCTTTCTTAAAAAAAGAATCTGTGAAGGTTTCCAATTCTAAAATTCTCTGATTATATGATTCTAAATTAATTTAGGAAAGTAGGCAGGCAGTTTTGAATGTGTTTCCATGGACACTGTGGATGTTATGCTGAGGTGTCTGCCTAGTCACATTTGTTGCCATCTGTCATTAGAGAAGCTGGATTTGGGTCTGAGGGCAACTCAAGGCACTGACAGGGATCTGCTGTTCTAACATGCAGCTGAAATGTTAGAATGTTCTAGCAGCTTAGCGTAGCCATCGGACAGCACTAAGCTTAGCAGGCAATGTACAGTATATATAAAAAAAATACAAATACGTTTTTACTTATATTAGTTAGAAAATAATTTTTATGTAGGTCTATCCAATAGGATCTGCTTTAGGATATACTTATACTTAAAGCATTATCTACCATTAATACACTCATTATTCAAATTATCTGGAGATTTGTGTGTGTGTGTGTGTGTGTGTGTGTGTGTGCGCGCGCGCGCGCCAAATTTGACAACCGTAGGCAGCATCAGTTTATAATCTGTGATATTGTGAATGTTTATCATATAATGAGAAACTTTTCACTCAATTCTAGTGGATTCCTCCATTCTAAGTCCTTACTCAGAGGACTTGCTAATTGTCATTCAGGCATGATATATCATATTATTCGTAGGAATTTAATGTTTCTTTTTCTCTCACTGCTAATGAAGTAACAATCCTTTCATTAAAATGACTGTAAAAATAACGTATATTTTAATTATTAGTTACTTAGGATTTTGAAAAGCAGATTTTTTAAAATTAATATCTGGTGAAGTTTGAGTTTGTAAAGTAATTTATGAACGCTTCTTGGTTTTGTTTTTCTTATCTGATAAAACAGGTCTGGAATTTATAGGGGTCAGGACCTGTTAACTACATTCACACCAGCATCTGTCCCCCAAATAGTGTTCTGCAGTCCATCTTTGTTCCCATTAGCCTTGGAATATTTATAACTATGCCCATTCATCACTCCTTCTTTTAAGATCTGGTGCCTGTGTGAGGAAGAAGGAAAAATACAGCCCCATGCCTTTGCAGAATGCATAGGCTTTTGGTGATTTAAGGTATGCGCTGTAGTCCTGCATGGAAAACACGAGAGGATTGCCAAATCCTTAAAGTAATTAGGAATTCCCCGTTTCTGCTTTTGCTACATTTAGTGATGAGAACAAGAGTCTTGAGTCCAAATTTGATGTTTTCATGATCCTAGTTGGTATCCAAAGACAGGGTCTAGAATCTTTATTTTTTTAAACCTTCGTTCAACCTCAGAATTTCTGCGCTGCCGTTCAGGATCAGTGCTGCCTAAGGCAGACCACAGAGGGTGTGCTTCTGTCCTGAGAAGTCTGAAGGGTGACGAACCACAGGTGGCACTGCTTTCCTATTCTTGACCTCTACTGGTGTCCGAGGTCTGCTGGTTCCCCTCTGGTGGCGGGGGTAGAGTGTAGTCTGTGTACATGATGGCCACTCATGCGTACACTCTGTAAACATTCTATTGAACACATCCCAATGGCAGACACCGATCTCTGGGTTGGGAATACAGCTGAGAACAACACAGAAGGTCTTGGTGTCGTGGGACACCTTGTCCTAAGAGTGAGTGGCAGCCGTAACCCAGAGAAGAACTATTTTCATACCAACATTTCAGAACTGGTAAGTGCTGTAGAGTCAACAGACTAGGGCAGTAGATTGTCTGGCCCAGTTGCTGAGGTACATACTTTGGAAGGTCCTTCTCAACCAGGAGTTTTGTATTGAGACCTGAAGGGTAGGGGAAAGTTAGCCGTGGGAAATTGGCTACCTGGAGCCTCTTTTGCCCATTGTGGAAAAGAAGAGACTAGATGGGGGTGTGGCAATGGGATCCACTTGCATTTTTTTGTCTTTGTTTTTGTTTTTTTTTTTTGTTGTTCAGAATACCAGGATGTTTGAATCTCACCATGAAAAGGATTTCAGTAACACCCCCCCCCCTCCATTACACACAACCACACACATGCATTTTAACAGTTGTTCATTTCAGGATACAAACATTGTCCTGTAAGCATAAAACGGGATTTGGTATCTGAATCAAGCTTTCCCTAAAGGGAACCCAGAGAATTGACCTGCAGTATGAAATCCAGAGCCGTGATAGCCCTTGGCATTGAAACAACAGGAGGCCATAAGGCAATCCTTGTCTAACTAGAGCTTTCTCCCACACCTCCCTCGGCGGGCTCCACCTCATGTCCGAACGGCCTGTGTTTGGTTCCTCTATTGCTTGAGAACCTTGTCTGCTGGTGTCACACCCTGAGTGTAAAGACTGAGCCGCTGTGGGTGAGGCTGGGCAGGAGCCGTGGGGGTGTCAGGCTGCATGTGTGCTTGCTTGGTGGGGGCCAGTGGGAGCTTACATGTAATCTACAACACCAGCACCATTCTATGAACTTTCCCCGGGGAATCACAAAGAAGAAATGTTGGAGAAGTGGTTCAAGAAGCCAAGGAAGGTACTTGCCACCCAGCCTAACAGCTTGAGTTTTGGTCCTTGGAACCCCCATGGTAGAAGGAGAGAACTACCTCCCTCTAGCTGGCCTCTGGTGAAATGATTATTCAAGTGTGTGTAGGCACACACACCATAAATAAATAACTGTAAATTTTAAAAATTAAACTCAAATAAAAGGAGAAGGTTAGAGTTCACATTCGTAGTGGCGTCGAGGAGCGGACTTGCCCCTCCAGGTCAGTGTGACGAAGGGCTTTGCTCATTTCAACACTCCGTACTTGCTGGCTCTCAGGGGGTGCCACACGGAGAGGCCAGTTTTATTTTCCCCTTGTGCTGGGAGTTCAAGAGCTGGAAGTGGTCTCGGGGCTTCTGTCTTCGCCCAGGGAAGCCCCTGCCTTTCTCTTTTCGGATGACATGGTATTGGAAGGGCAGATGGGTCCCTCTGCATGTGTCACGCTTCCGGCGTTCACCTCACAGCACACATACACAGAGAGCAGTTATCCTAGCAAGATGTATTGAGTGAGTGGGCAAGATTGCTCAAGGCCAGGCACGGATTGGCCTCCAGGACTAGGGTACAAGTTGCAGAGGGTGATACGTCTGCACATCTCTTGGTGGCCCTCTGGTTGGAAGCGCTGGTGATGAGATGCACCCCTGTATTAGGTGGTGCACCCCTTGAGGATAGGGATGGTACTTTGTTCTTGAATACCTTCGTGCTGTAAAAAAAACACAACAATCAACTTATGAAGAGAGCTATTTTGGCCCAGAGTCTGGGAGGTTTCAGTCCACTGTTGATGATCACTGTTGCTTGAGGTAAGCAGTTCTAACCGGCAAGAGCACATGGTAAACAAGGCTCATTCTCCTCATGACTCATGTGAGAGACAGAAAGAGGAAGGAGCTGTGATCCCACAATCCCTTTCAAGGCATAAATACCTTAAAACCTTCACCTAGGCCCCACCTCCTAAAGTATCTACCACCTCCCTGTAGTGCCAAGCTGGGATTAATCCTTTAAAATGTAGGTGTTTGGGAGGCATTCCAGACCCAAACTGCTTTCTGCAACTGGAAGAGAGGCAGGAGAACATGATCACCTTAAACGCGACAGGGATCTTAGCACTGACCAAAACAACAACAACAACAACAACAACACCCCAAAACAAACACAGATGACAGAGGCTAGTCATGGGGTTGCAATCACGACACATCATCAAGAATGTTATTTTTCTGTCCCTGGCTTGTTTCTTCACATCAGTCTGGCTTGAATCCTGGTTCAGACACTGGTTAACTCTTGGATCTGGAGCAGGGTTGTGGTGGTTCTGTCAGAGAAGATCATGGAAGCTGTGGGAGACAGGGCCCAGCTTACGGATGGGCCATTAGAGGCTCCCTGTACAGGCCGTAGCCTGGTCTCACCTATGGTCCCGTTCTCTGCTTTCCCATCCATCAACAGTTTCATGCTCTTGTTGCCGTGGGCTAACGTGCTGCTGTCATCATCCTTTCCCCGTCATGATCCACTCCTGCCCTTAAGTCGTTCCCCCCAGATAATGTCACAGCACTGAGGAGAAGAACCAGTACAAACAGGTTTGCCTCATCTCTGGAGGCCCTGGTTTCTGCATCAACACTAATGAGGGCGCTAGGGTTGCGTGTGATGTTGTGTGTGATGAGCTGGACCTTACTCCAGGGCTGCCCAGACTCTGAAGCACTGTTTGACCTGATTATCACATTCCCCCGGAAAAGCTTTTCTTTTCCTTTTCCTCCGTGCCTTCCTCCCTCCCTCCCTCCCTTCCTCCCTCCCTCTCTCCCTCCTTTTCTCCCTTCCTCCCTTCCTTCCTTCCTAAACCTACTCTCTGCTATATGTGTTAAACCCAGGAAGGCAGGATTACATTCTGTGATTTAGTTAAAATAGAAACTGTTAATAAGATTTGTAAACTACTTGAGACCAATCCGACAGTTTGTGAACAGAGACCGGTCATTCAGCATTTGTAATGGGACATCATTTTATGTGTTCAGAGTTACAAGGGCAGTTAAGGTTATGATGCAAAGAAAAGTAGCATAAAAATGGAATCTAATGATCCCTTAAGGGTTTTTCTTTCTTGTGGTTGATTTAGAAAAAAAAGGAAATTAAGAGTTCGCTCATTTGGTGTAGTCAATTGGTTTCTCCAGATACCATGACTTGAGGAATCATATTAGACATGTTTCCTGGTTCTGCTCCCCCAGTTCTGGTGGGGCTGAGTCTTTTGAGGACACTAAGATGGATTTTAGAATGATTTGGGGGGGATAGAGTAATAGGAAGTGATTTCTGATCCCTCCACAGTAGATATTGATGGCTTTGGAAAACTTGCTTCAAAATCAGCAGCGTCAGAAAACACTTCCACTTACTTTGTTTGTTTGTTTAATTAAAGAATTTGTCTACGTACTTGCCTTGAGGAAAGTAAGTTTCCTTCAAAGAAACTTACTAAGAAATTACACTTGCTTCTATATAGCAAGGCAGTAGGAGAAATGTTTCTAATACTTGCAAGCCTACAATTCCAAAACGGTGTGTAATTGTGTGTGTGTGTGTGTGTGTGTGTGTGTGTGTGTGTGTGTGTGGACAGGATAACGTGGGGAGCGAGGATTGTGAAGAGTGTGTCACTTAAAGGTACCCTTAAGTTATGCATTCAGCATTTACTCTTAGCACTGGTAAACATTACTAAGAAACTGAGATTGAAACCTTCCATCCTCTAGGGAAGCTCTTTAAACAGGAAGGTATAAATAGCTCCTGGAAGTCCCTGAAACTGACCAGATTCACTCGGCTCCTCCCTGCTAGAGTCAGCAATAAAAGCCGCAAAGACGACTCAGACCAGCTAAGCAAAGGACGACTCTCAGATAAGCCAAGCTGTGACAAGAAACCCACAGAGCTGCCTGTCAGAGTTAGACCAGTCACTTGGAAGGGACACTTTACGACCTGTCGAGCTGCCCACAGGCTGTGCAGTGTGCTTCGGGTTTCCCAGCGTCGTGAGCTGTCATCCATGCTGGGGTGGGCCTTGGTGAGTCATTTGAGTCATGTCTGCCCCTGTAAGTTAACTCCTCACCCGTACTCCTGTAAGTAACCCCAGTAAAACTCACCGGTTCACCACCACGCAGGACTCTGGTGGTATCCATACTTTGGTCTGTTGTGGGATCCCTGTCTAGGGTATGTAGACATATGGCTTGTGTCTCCCCAGGAAAAGTTTTGTCATACAACAGAAACCTTTTCTTCCTTTGTTCAATGAAAGAGACCTGGCTAAGAGGCTAGCCAGCCTCCAGCTTCTCTAAAAAGGTCGAGTCCTGGAGTGGCTTAGCATTTCCGTTAGAATACCGATGTCAGAGACCTGGAGAGGTGTCTCCTTATGTTTGAACATAAAGAGTCTCGGTGCTGTCTGTCTGTTTAGCTCAGCCTCCTCAGCAGTTCCGCTTGCTTCCTTTGGAGTGGCTTGGAGGAGAGAGGTACCTTCTGAACAGGCACGTCTTCTGCTAGAGTCTTCCTCTTTTGGTTTGTGGAAATTTCCATCCTGAGCTAACTAGACATTTCACCTCAGTACAGCTTCCTCTTAATTTTTGTGATGGAGTTATTTTTAGTGAGTTACCATGTTTCTCCTAATCCCTGTTTGACTATGCTGTATCTGTTCCTTCTCTTTTACCATTAATTAATTCCCGCAGCTTTCTTAAACCTTTCCTAGGCTGAGAGATACTTTGTAATTTTTTTGTTTCTTTTTAGGAAAAGGTGGGAGGGGCATCCGTTTTGTTTGGAAATCAGGTATCGTATCAGATCTGCCCTAACTTTAGGAGCTGGTTTCCAGGGCTGGATTTAATTTAGCACAACACAATTAGAATTTATTCCTTGGGGAGTTTATTATTTTATTCTCAGTGAACCTAAAAGGACCTTCTTACTTTTTAGATCCAATTCCAAAGCAGTGCTGTGTGATTTTAACAGTTTTGAGTGATTATATGCATTGAAGCTAAGCTCATACGTGACCTTCCTTAAATCCTGTACTGAAGCCCTGGGAGATAGGTTGTTGTGTTTCCTGTTTTATCAGTGACTGGGCAGAGCTAGCAGTTTAAGCACTGTGGAATAAATGGATACTTCTGAGCATCTTGGAAACTTATTAGTGTATTGAGAACTGCTCTAAACCCCAAGATGATCTAAAATTTGTCATTACTGGAGAAGGTTGTCAAAGAATTGGACAATAATTAAAGTAATTGGTTAGTCTGTTTTTGCAGTGTTTCATGTCCAGCAGGTATGAATGTGGACAGGGCCTGATGTCCACTGGTAAGACGGAATCTGGCAGTGACTGTCAGAGCCCAGCCTTTGGATTCTGTTCAGTTATGGTGTGATCGGTAAATAGAAGAGGCTGATAAGGAAATGTACCTTGGACTGTGGGGTCACGTGGCGCGTGAGTCAGGTCCTGACTTTCCCCTTACTCTTGGATGATCTGTCAAGTTACTCAGCTCCTCTGACTTTAGGATCGTCAGCTGTGGAGTGGAGACAGTAGACTCTTAGGTGGCGGTGGTCCGATTAAATGGAAAATGTTTGCACATTGCTTAGAGCTGGACACATAATAAATATACATTCAAATGGCAGCTGCTCATAACAATGGATGCAGTCATAGACTGTAAGTTAGGTGAGGCCACACAGTGTAAGTTCTGAGTCTCTTAGCAATAGAAACTCCATTAAGTCCCTTTGTCTCTGACTTTCTTGGTTTGTATGATGGGGATATTTAAAAGAGGATTATAGCAAACCTTATGAGAAATGTGACATCTGAAAATATAGAGTATTAATTAATCTTCATAAATGCTGATGACCCAACCCTTGGGCTGTCAGGCTCCTGGTGGGGCTGCTCTAGGCACCTAGAATTACTAGGGATTTATTTACACTGGCCATTAGTTTCCCGATGGCACTTAGCAGTTTCGCTCCCATCCCATGTTTCCAGTGATTGACATATGCTTTCTGGGTCAAGACTTGGATTAGATCTTTAAATACTTTGAGGATCTGAACTCGTTTGATTGTGAGGATTAAAGTCTTTATTCTTCTGGAGTTGGTAGTCTTTGGAAAATCTCTTCCTTTTCTGTTTTAATTTCGAGTTAGGATACATAGTAACTGGTTTCATTATGGCATTTTAATATGTATATATCGTTATACCTTGTTTGCATGCTTCTCCACACTGCCCTCCCCCATCCCTGTTCGTGGGTCCCCTTCCCCCCAGCAAATAGCACCCCCCTGTGCTTTCATGTCATATGATAGGTGGTCCTTAGCTCCATCTTCTTGGATATATTCCGTGATGAAAAAAGTTTCTGTGTATGAAAAAGGAAGCCCCAGATGAAAGGATTATGACATCGAGTGTACCAGTTTGTATCATTACCATGTGAGTTGGATGTTTCCAGGTGTGATTGTTGTGAGTCAGAATTTGGCAAGAGACCAGCAGTGTTTTAAACAATCTAAAGACAAAATGTGACATTTTTAATTTTAAAAGAATTTGCTTCGTCCTCCCTGTCCAATTCTGTAGGAAGCCTTGCAGTTTGAAGTTGGTAATAGCAGCAGTAGTGTCTGGGCTTTGTGAAGAGAAGTTGAGCCACGCCAGATGGAGAATGGCTCTGTGCCTTTTTCCTGGAGATCCCTTGCTCACAGGTGCTTCCCTAAGACTTAGGTGCGAAGTCCCGTAATCATTGACGTGGTGCTTCTATTTTTACTGCGGTCTGTTTTATTTCCGTAGGCTCTTGGTGTGCCCTGGGTGCCCAGCTCTGGGTGAGACTACTATGCGGAAGCTGGGCTCTTCTTCCTTAGCTGTCTCATGCTTTGGGAGCCGGGAATGATAAGAATTAAGCTGATGTGCATTGTTATCTGGTTTGACAGTCTGGTTTTGCTCACTACTGGGTACTGAACTTTATATTCCACCAAATGAAGTCTATAAATACCAGAACAACGTTCCTCTCTTTTCTCACAGGGGGCTCCACCTCCTGCGGCAGTGTTCATGAGCTCCTGCTTGTGTCTCAGAGCCTACAAGCTAAATTATCTTTGCAAACACTGTACCTGTCCATTATGTCCACTTTTACTTTTGCTTCTTTTTCTGAGCCCATAGTTTCACTCAGTAGCCCAGATTGGCCTCAAACTCAGCATCCTCCTGCCTCAGCCCCCAAAGTGCTGAGATATTACAGGCCTATGCCACCACCCAGGGCGTTTTGGCATATTGGGAAAATTCACTTCCAATTTCTTTCCCTGTAATTAGACTTGATTTATTTCTTTGGATGCTGCGTCCCTTCTTCCTAAAGCTGTCCCGAGCATCCCTGGAGGGACACTAGTGAACTCTCTAGAACTTCATTATCCCATCAGTTCCATTTGTCTTGCTGGCCTTTGTGGGACGGCAGAAGAGATGGCAGGGCCGCAGTAGGTTCCTGCTGACGTGGTGGCTGAATCACTGGGCCAAGCTAGCTAAGCAGAGTCTAAAAGGCACCTGATTCTTGTGTGTCTGGAGCCCGATGTCCTGCCTGAGCAGGAAGTGCAATGTGCCATCCCCAGTGGGGACTGCACACAGGCAGCGTTTTCCATAGTGAATGGAGACACAGCATGACTTTCTAGAATAAGCAGGTATGAAAGTTCTTTCAGTGAAAGAATTTTTGTTTCTCAGGGAGTGCAGGCTCCTAAGGTGCCTTTCATCTGAAGGTGTTAGCCCTATCTCATAGGAGCTTCTTCCTTCCCATGAAGCCAGTTTACATAGAGATCACAGGCTTAGTGATCCAGATCTCAGCAAAGGAAGAGCTTGGCTTTTTTCTTTCTATGTTTCATCCCCAGGGTTATGCTAATAATCGCCTCAGTCTGTTATTCTCATCAGCATCATTCTCAAGTATTGGGCTCCAGAACACCCGCTTACTAGCTGGGAGACTTTGGCGGGGGGGGGGGGGGTGGGGGGGCCGGGGGGTGTTGTCATATTACATTCTAATCTAGTTCTTTTTAATGTAAACATGAAGCTGTCATATCTAGCTTTCCTGTGCAGGTCACATGATTATTATGAGGAGAATGAATGAAATGATCCATGCTGTCACTCAGGAAACATTCAATTCTCACAAAGAGGGGGTTAGCCAGGTGTGGAAGCAGACAAGGAGGGTAGGAAAAAAAAAAGTCTCCAAGCTAAGAAAATGCTCTCATACCTGTTGAGTTCTCAGCATGGAAATACCTAGAATGATCAAGCATTTGTTCAGGGGTCATGTGGAATATGATTTATGCTGAAATAGGATGCAAATGAGAAATTAGCAAAGTATGGTGGGTTACTGCATCCATGAGGTGTGGAAAAAACCTTCTAGCAGAGGTAATGTTTGAGCTGGGCCTTTCGGTTGACAAAACTTCATGAAAAAGCTGATTATGTGGCCTTTACTCTTCGTTCTCTGCGGTGGTTGTGTGTCTCTAGTCTGTATACTGGCATCACTTGCTGGCTTTGAGTTAGCAACCATCCTAACAAAAGTCACTTTATAGGTGTGCTTACAAATGCACTGAAAGCAGGCTTGTTCTCAACTGTCGATTTCTGGATATTCACTTTTATAATGAAAAGCCTATTTACTTTTCTGGGTCAGTTTGGCTTAGACTACTGTGCCGTAAATCAAAACTTGCCTTGTTTTAGACATGGTGTTTATTTCTAATGACAGAGCAATTATAATACACAGGGACACTTAATGCTTTGGAGCTATTGGATAGAAATGTTGAAGGAAAATTTATTCTTTAAGGGTATAGACAAGAGAAAGGCATGAGGTAGGTTTTCAGAAGAGGGGTGGTTGATGTATTGAGTGTGTTCCTATGAAAAAGGTGTCATGTGGGGATAATGGTGAGAATTACAATGTCACATACAGCCTTGAGTCACTCTGTTATTTTATGTTCATAGTTACATTGGCGCTGCCATTGGCTAAATATTTTTCTTGCAAGATAAAGAGATGTGATTTCTTTATCTGTTTACAAGACTCTGTTTACAAGATAAAGATAGTTATCCCTTGAGTTGACAGTAGAGAATTCTTTTCTATGAGTTTTCTTGGAAGAAAGCACAGAAATTTCTAATTTTGACAGTTTTAATGTCAGATTTTGTAAAATTCAGGACATGTTTGAAACTTCCTGTGGAAGTAAACACAAAAATAAAAGACTGCGGGTTTTTGTTGTTGTTATGAGTGTGTGTGTGTGTGTGTGTGTGTGTGTGTGTGTGTGTGTGTTGAAGAGTGTTGCACAGAGTGCATCTGCAGGTCAGAGGACAACCGTGAGTGTCATTTCCTGCTTTTTAACTTGTTGAGATGAGGTTCATCATGGTCCAGTGTTGCCTACCCTAGGTTATCTGGCCCAATATCTCCACCTCCCACTTTGCTTAGGAGCACAGGGATTACGGATTTGTGTGCTGCTGCACCAAGCTTTAGTGACTTCATATGTATATTCATATATTTATTTATTTGAAGTTTCCAGAAGTAATATTAAAACACAGCCACACATCAAAACCTGACTTTGTAATGAGCTGCTGTTTCTCTGCCCTTCCCAGGATCCCCAGCATACAGTTGTAGAAAGGGTGGTCTGCAATCATGGTCTAGACTTAGTTCTTGGTTATTGATCCAGCGTTTTCTTCTGTTGCCTGTTTTTAAATTTTCATTTTTATTTTATGAGTATGAGTTTTACCTGCATGTATGCGTGTGCACCACGTGCATGCTTGGTGCCCATGGAGATCAGAAGATGCGTTGAATCTTTTGGAACTTGAGTTGGAGACAGTTGTGAGCAGCTGTGAGGTGTCTGGGTCCCCTGCAGGAGCCGCGGGTGCTCTCAACCAGCTCTCCAGTTGGCTATCCATTTCTTAACTGCCGTTCTCTTCAATTCTTGCTTTAGTCTAGAATTCTTAATCAGTTCATAGTTGAGCTTCAAAAAATAATTGATTCCTCTGAGGTGTAGTGCTTTGTGTATGCAAATGTGTATTTTTTTTTTTTTTTAGCAGTCAGGCTTTTGACTTTTATCTTAGTTGAGCTGTTCATAATTTAAGAATGTTGCAGGCAGCCTCATGCCATCCTCAATTATTATGTTTACCTTCCACTGCATGTTTGAATCTTATCTCTGGATTCTGGCCTGCAGGTCTGCCCTTCTCATCAGCCCTGGGCATCTTTTATCTACTCCTTATTTTCCTCATCTGCATTAACACCTCCGAGACTATATGTGGGTAATTTCTGCTCGGGTCACACACCTCTGAATTACCCTAACATCTCTTAAGTCTGCTGTGCCCTCTTCTTATTTGGAACGTGTCCTAGTCTGGATCCTCACCGCCCTGCCCTTGCTCATTGGACCTTCACTGTGCACAATACAGTGTGCCCACTGCCTCCGCTTCCAGCCCCGTTTCTTCTGTCCCTGGGAATGGGACACTAACCAAATCTGCTTGCTCTGCTTCTCTAGCAATAACAGTGGCTTATAGGGTCTTATAGTAAAGCTCTCCATTAACCAGCTCCTGTCTTCACTATCAGTCTCATTTCTGACATTTCCTCCCCAAACCTGTTTAGAGCACGAGAAGTCAAATCCCTGCCTTTTCCCAGCACCCTGCCCTGCCGCCCTGCTGTCAATGTGAAAAATGTCTCTTTATCCTTCCCATTTGATGGGAAGGCTCTGCTGTGTCCCTCAGGTGCTACCATTTGCAAACATCACCCCCCACCCAGGACTGTTGTGGGTTTTGATTATGTCATTCCAGGGCTGTGCCCTCACCTGTTAGGACTTTGATAGCATCTTAGAGAATGCTTAGACATTGCCCTGGGCCTTCAAGCACTGTTCTTCCTCACTGCGGACCTCACTACCCACTCTGCCTGGAGATGGTGGCCGGGAGACTGCACTGACCCTTTTCCATTGGCTTTCATTTCCCCAAGAGAGGAGAGATGGGAGGCTGTGCTGGAGGGGAGGTGAAAGCATGTTTAAACATAGTTTTCTTTAGTGACCTGAGTGTGTCTCTGCCCTCCTAAGTTCCCCTGTTTTCTCCCCCTCCCCCTTTTTTGTGACTTCTATAAAATATGCGGGTAAAGCATGTGTGGTAAAACTGTTCTCTTCCTAATCATTCTGTTTAACTGTATCTTTTGAAACCAGTAAGATGATGATATTTTAACTTTACTATATACGATTTTTAACAATACGAAGAGTTTAGCTGGATTTATTTTTAATTTTGATTTTATTTTATTATGATCGTATGTTATGTGTGCATGCGTGCACCGTGCCTTCTCTGGTGCCTACGTAGGTCAGAGGACGACTTTGTGAAGTCACTTCTCTCCTTCTACCTTCACACGGGTTCTGGGGCTCAAACTCAGGTCACCAGAATGACGCGGTGTGTCACCAGCTCTAACTGGATTTCTTAATACCCGTGAACTGCTGACCTCAGCATTCATAGTGGACCCCGCTTTTCCCAGAAACTAATAATTTGATTCTTCTGAGAACAGTTTTAGGCAGAAGAGGCTTTCCCCGGTATCTCAGCATTATGCACATAATACCAGTCATAATTAAGGTCCCCGTGTTTAATATATTTATAAGCCGAGGATTAGCAACGGTGAGCTTGTATCTAATTGTATGATCATGTATCTCTGCATAGCTTCCTTTCGGTGCTTAGCAACTTCCTCACGCCAGGGGTTTGGACCAAGAGGCAGGGCATGCTGGCCCTTAGTAGTTCTGTAAGTGGGAAAGGAATGCTTGTACTGACTTAACTTTAGAAATCTTAAGTCCCCCTAATGGGCGGTGCATAGGGCGTGGGTACAGAGCATGGAATTGAGGGAGGATTTTTATGTTGAGATTGAGTGTACGGTGTGTTACAGCCTTGAAGACAGCATGGTGGGGTCCTGGGTGGATGCCTGGTACAGCTGTCACCTTGCTGAGGACTTTTTACAAAGGGTCACCCAAGCTCCAGTTCAAGAAGTCCCATTTTACTTACTAAACTTGCTAGAGTCAGTGAAATGCAGAGCATGGTCGATGTGGGCTTTGCTAGAGCCGGCCAGGCCCAGGGGCCCTCCAGGCAAGCTTCTACCTGCTGCCATTTCCTGGACTCCCCTGGTCCCATTGCAGCTTGCTAGGTAAATAACCAGAGGTAAATGGTATACGGTGCAGATGGTAGAAAGTTATTTGTCCAGTAGACATACGTTTAAATGGATGCTAGCAATATCTTAATACAGTGAACGAGAAATCTGTGAGCTATGTGGTGATAAGTGATGGAGTATCCGAATTGTAGGTTTGGCATATCACAAAGATATATGGCCCCTACCCCCCCATCCCAACATACAGGGGTAGGGGAGAGAATATAGCTAGATTGCCTGTTTTTTTTCTATAACTTCTGTATACTGTGCTTTGTCCACATCAGCATTAAAATTAATGAAATTTTTTTTTAAATTAATGAAATTTGATGTTCATGAAAGGTTTTCGAAAGGTCAACATAGAATAGAACCTATTTTTTCTAGTTAATGAATTATTTTAGTCTTTATAACCAGCACTTTATTTAGGGTGAATCACAACTGCCTGTAACTCGAGCCCATAGCATCTGACACCCCTGTCCAGCCTCTGCAGGCACTGTGCTCAGCTGCACAACCCCTCCATAAACACACATAATGAAAAATAAATAAATCTTAAGATATTTATGTTGCTACATTCATTTTTACATGGTACTGTGTTATGGAAAGACATTTTTATACAAGTGCATATTATACATGAAGTATAATTTTGAGGTTGTTTTTTAATTCAGGTTTTGAACATTGGTTTGGATCTCAACCTGCTCATCAACATTTGCTTCATGTCTTGTGTCTCTGGCGAATTGGGGGCGTGAGGGGAGAAACGTTTCTCTAAAGGTTTAAGAAGCATGGCGGCAAAGCATGCCCCCAAACAAAAATGTGTTGGGCCTGGTCTGGTGGCACATGCCTATCATTCCAAACATTTGGGAGGATCGAGAGTTCAAAGCCAGCCTCAGCAACACAGTGAGACCCTGTCTCAAAAAAAAAAAAAATACTTTTTTCTCTAAAGCTCATTGTGAGCCGGGCAGTGGTGGCGCACGCCTTTAGTCCCAGCACTTGGGAGGCAGAGCCAGGCGGATCTCTGTGAGTTCGAGGCCAGCCTGGTCTCCAAAGCGAGTTCCAGGAAAGGCGTAAAGCTACACAGAGAAACCCTGTCTCGAAAAACAAAACAAAACAAAACAAAAAAAAAAAAAAAAAAAAAAAGAGGCTAAAGCTCATTGTGTAGTTTCCTCTCGATGAGCATTTGGCACATTGAAGGCCTCCTTTGCTCCGAGTTCACAGAAAGGGCAGGAGTGAAAGCCGGGCATTAGAAAACTCAGCTTCCCGTGTTTATAAACTGGATGAGCAAGTGCTCCCCTGACTGATTACATTCTTTGTAAATTGTTTGGATTTTAGAAATCACTGTTAATGTTAGTTTCTTGTTGGACACGAACGAATAAAAGTGCTAATGAGTCCCCCCAAAACGATCTCTCGCTCCCTCCCTTCAAGGCAAATATTTTGTGGCATTGAGTGGACAAGGCAAAGCTAAGGCCAGGGGCGTAAATGAATGTCTCCCTTGGGTGACATATGGAATTCCTCCTAAATCCCTGGACGGCTGACCGTGTGGTATGGAAGCACTCTGAGGAGTACTCACGGTAGACAGTTTGGGATCTCATTATCGACAAGGTAGAAGGTTGGCTGACAGAACTGTGAAGGAAGGCTGATGTATCACCTCCTCGCCCCCTAGGAACGGCTGACTGTTTTGAAACAGGGTTTCAAGCTGTAGTCCAGGCTGCCATCAAATTCAAGGCAGTCAACCTACCTCAGACTAAGATCACAGACCGAAGGCGGAGTAGACCTCCTCAGCTCCCCATCATTAGTGGGGTCACCACTGGAGAGGCCCTGAGTCTGTTGTGTTAATAACAAACAACTGAGTTAGGAGTTGCTCTGCAAATGACCTCTGAGTTTTCTGTTTGTGACAAAGTCATGTCCCATATGCCCCATTCAATAGTAGTGTGACCCCATCATCACAAAGAGGAGAAAGGCGTTTTGGCCACCATATTTGCTGGACTTGTACCTTTTCACTGTGTTCCTTTGTGACTGGTGTCTCCAAGCAAGCTTCGGTTTGCCTCTTTAAATCAACAAATACCAAAAAAAAGTTCCGTGAATCCCTTTATTTACAGTGTCACACAGAATTGGCGAAACTGTATTCCCCGGGGCAGGAACAAAACCTGTGTTGAGTCTTCCCTGTTTATTCCCTGCCTTGACCCCCTTGGAGTATTGTCTTTCTGTGACCCAGCATAGTTTTACTGGAAACTGCCCTGTTTGATGAGGGAGTTTTTAAGGCCTTTAAAAAATTTAGTAGCTTTTCCTTGTCTCCATTGTTTGTACCTTAAAAGCTTTCACTGGCCTCCGGGGTGGAAAAGTCACTTAGAAGGAAGCACAGAGCCTTTTGCTGAGAGGACTGCTGTCTTCCAGAAGCCATGGATTGCTTTTATTGAGCAGTTTTCCTCTTAAACAGTGAACCGGCTCCCCGGGAGCCGCGGTGTACTTCTAGAATGACCTTCTGGTGGGAAAGCACACTATGAAATGTCTCTAAGTAATGAAGAAGCCATCGGTGTGGGGAGAAGGAGCCGGTGCTGTGTTCTAGCCAGTCTGTCCCTGTGGGTCAGAGCCCCATCCCTTGCTGCAGGTCCCATGCAGTGTGAGCGGCAGCTTGCGTGGGGCGCCCCAAGGACGTAGAGTGTTGCCTTGGGTGTCGGGGCCGCCGGAAGCGCCCCTTTCGACAGCCTGCTCTTGTTTTGCCGTTCTTCCTTGGCCATTGACAAAATTTTAGTTTGAAGTGTTGCGTAACATCCAGTGTAGTAACACATCTAAAAATCTAGAACCAGCTTCCTCCGGAAACTGGTGCTTCATTTTCCAGAAGGCAGCAGCTCGGTGTTGACGGCTCTGTTGCTTCAGCCTGATGAACGGACGGCCTGATTTTAATGCTCTCTCTGCGCTCCAAGACTTCCTTAGTCACTGGCACCTGGTTCTGTTTTTACTCTCTGAAGAAATCTGTACTGGAACTAATTTTTAAAAATGATTTTGTTTTTTTATTATTTTTTTTTTAGATTAAGTTCTTTTCTGTTATTACGATGTTTGGCCTGTTCTTGAAGAAATAGCTGGTTTTCTCCGAGATGAGGGGGCAGAGAGGGCCAGGTATTCCTTCCTGCCTTTGTCCGTTTAAGTTAGAATTCCTCTAAAGGCAGCCCCTACCTTTACTTTGCCTAGGATGAGCTGTAGAATTACAGGTTGAAACGTGGGCCACAGAGAAGACTAATTACAGGGAGTCTTTGGAAAGACCAATGGAACTGTGTTTCTGAAATTAAAAACAAATACGTTTTGTGGATGAGAATTTAACCTGCGTAGTGTGAGGCCTACAGATTTTGGTTGAACATTTCTCATACACAGACACACCTAGCCACCCATAGACATATACAGACACACCTAGCCACACCTAGCCCCCCCCCCCCCCACACACACACACACACACACACACGCGCACACACACAGGGTAAATCCCATTTCTTTTGGAAAGACAGTAAGTAAGGAATTTTGTATGTCTGGAACTTAGCCTTTTTAGTTACTGAAACTACAGAAAAGGATAGGAGTGGTTCAAATGTTCCACATTTAATCTACTTCAGTATGATACAGTTGGGACAAAGGGACAAATAGATAGTTTATTTTGTATGAGTGATCTATTGTCAGGACATGTATAAATGGAATCAGTAATTACAGTCACGGATTCTTAGCGGGAAGTTTAATGGTATGTCCGACTGCAGCAAGCACCATAACCTTCTAGGCACATGCTTCTGGAAGAGGCTGGGTCCCTTAACGGGTACCTGAAACTGCAGTTGGATTTCCCTAAGTTTCTTAGAAGACATTGGTCCCGAGCGAGTGCTGTACTTGTCTCAGACACCTGCATTCTCTGGAGGAAATAGGGAACAGTACATATTTTCTCCTATTTAAAGAATTTTAAATGAATTATGTCCTTGTTTCAAAACAGTCTAGATTTTGAAAGTGGGAATTAAAGTTTAATGAGGTGTGATATGTCATGGGTATCTAATAATAGATCTGTTCTGACATCTGAATTTTGAGTTTCTCAAAGTTCTGTTGTTTAAAGATGCTGAGCTATTTGAAGTTTTGTCCCCAACTGTATGACCTGGCATGTGTGAAGGGCACCTGGGCTCCCTCCAGACTTTTGGTGGCATTGCCATGGTACTAAGTTAGATAAGAGATGCAGAGCTGATCTTGGGTGGTTTAGGGGGTCTTTCAAGTTGTTTTTCTTTTATAGAAATTGTCCTTGTGTAGAGACCTCCTCACCCCTTTATTAAGATAGACCAGATCTGTTCAAAGAGAATTACATACTGTGAGCCTAATGAGAATTAAGGCCAGTTAAGAACACAGCAATGCCGCACTGGTAACTTTACTTCACCGAAGTCAAATTCAGACCCTGGCTCTCCCAGAAGTTTGGAAAGAGCCTTAGATGTCTGGTTTGCCACTTGCTAGGTGAGCTGTCTAGCAGCTGAACTTATAAATAAACCCAATCCCAGCAGCATTCTGCACCTTCCGTGTACATGTGAGGTTTTCAGCAGTCAGATTCGGAGTCCTGGGTAAGGCCCAGCATCTGCATTCCTAAAATAAGCCCAAATCTTGTTGGTTCCCAGATCACACCTTGAAAACTAGTCTTAGGAAGTGGCTGTGACACAGTCATGCTCTGCATATCCCACAACTGGATACAGCGTGTCCTTTGGGCAGCAATATCTCCCCCTTTGGGGACAGCAATGAAAATAGTATCACACATGACTACCTTTCAAGGTAATTGCTAATGTTGAGATTTACTAAATAGCTACTTAAAATTCCTGTCTTTTGCTTTCCCTTCCTGTTCCCAGCATCTACAATACCTACACACACCAGGCCTTGAGTACGTGTCTGCCGAGTGAGATTATTAGTGAATAACCATGTAACTCTGAGACTGGGGATCTTAGGAGTATTGTCCACTTTTGATTGTCAGTAGTGGTCTCTGGGATCAGACACACCGAGGAGCTGTATAATGCGTGAGTAGAGATGAGTATTACAGGTGCTGAGACCCGGTTCTTGTCTGTTGGAGGGTGTCAGTGTCAACGCGTGGTCTCCTTGCAAGGCTTGGTGCTTGTGTTTGATTAGTCAAATCAAAATCAGTAGGTTAAAGACACTATGGTTTAAGTTCAAGGTATAGAAACTTGATCCCTGGGAAGATGATGTTTTTTTCTCATGTTCTCTTAGAGTACCCCTGGCTCCCATTCTTCTTGAGCGAGTGTGGTGGCCCATACTCAAAATCTTAGAATTTTCATGCTAGAATTCTCCAGGCTCCAATTCAAGCCCTACCTTCTCTATACAATCTTCCCCAACTCCATCCAAATGGACCTTGTGGCTTTATCTTTGATACTTGTTGGTTTTCTGCTAATTCAATCAATTACCTTATTGTATCACAGGGTTTTTTATTTGAATTAAGGTTTTTATTGTATGTTTAGAGTGTATATAACATGATGTTTTGATATATGTATGCCTACTGAAATGGCCACAATGTTCTAATAAAGTAACATGTCTAGAACACCTTCACATCAAGTTACCTTCTAGAGGGTGTGTGTATGTGTGTATGTTTGTGCGTATATGTGCATGTGTATGGTGTGTGTGTGCGTGTGTGTGTGTGTGTGTGTGTGTGTGTGTGTGTATGCACGGATATGGGGTATATATGTGTTTATGTACATGTATATGGGGTGTGTATATGTGTGTGTGGTATATGTGTGTGTATATGTGCATATATATGGGGTGTATATGTGTTTATGCTTGTGTGTATACATATATATGTGTGTGTGCACATATATGGTGTGTGTGTATATGTGAGTGTATATGGGGCGTATATGGGTATGTGTGTATACATATATATGGTGTGTATATGTGTGTGTGTATATGTGAGTGTATATGGGGTGTATATGGGTGTGTGTGTGTGTGTCTAGCAACAGTACCTGAACTCTCCTGTCAGCAACTTCCCAGTGTAAAATACAATGTAATTTACTTGTCCTCCATAACCCAGTCCTGTGCTCTTTGAGTTACTTCTCCCCAAGCCACACATCTCGTTTTGGTAATCACTGTTTTAGTCCCTGTTTCTGTGTATTTAACTTTCTCTTAGACACGCATCCCAGTGCATTTAAAAGAGGTGAGGTCAGGCCGTATTTGTTTTTCTGTACTTAGCTTATTTCACTTAGTTTGATATCGCCCAGTTTAATCCATATCTTTGTTCATGTGGAATCTTTCTTTTATAAGACTGAATAACACTCCATTTAATAATACTTTCTTTTATCCATCCATTCAGACACTGGGGTTTTCCTGTAATACAGCTCCTGTGAACAGTGCTCCAGGCAGCATGAGGTATCTAGGTGGAGTGCTCATTCCACTGGCTTTGAGTACGTGTTGAGAAAGAGGATTGCCAGCTCATCTGGTAGTTCTAGTATTAGTGTCTGAGAACCACCCACCCTGCTGTTCAAAGTAGCCGCACGAAGGTCCATTCTCGCTAACAGTGCACAGAGGTTCCCACTCTTCACCTTCTAACACTTGTCGCTCAGTTAACCGTTAAAAATGGCCGTCCTAGCAGATGTGCCGTGTATCTCATTATGGTCTTCACGGGCACTTCCCAGGAACCAGGGATGCCAGGACCTTATCAGATGTCTGTTAGCTCTCTTATGTGCTCTAGAAATAAGTCTGTTCAGGTCCTTCTCCCCTATCCCTCCCCCCTTTTACCATAAAGTTCTTTATATATCTGTTTTATTCTTTGATATTTTCATTCATATAATGAATTTTAGTCTCTTTCAGCCCATATTATCCTGTCTAATCTCCCTCTTTCTTCCACTGAAATCCTCTTCCCAGCAAATCAGCCTCTTACTTGTATGGCCCTTTTGTGCATGTGACCCACTGGATTTGGTTATGGTTACCCATATAAGCGTTCATGGGAGCTTGTTGACTGGAGCACAGTTTATCAGTGGATACATCACTGATACTCCTCCCACCAGCCACCTTTAACTTTCTATAGTTTCTCAGGGAGGGTGGAGTCTCCTGGAGCCTTCTCCCACGAGGAAATGCTGACTGGCCCAGAATTGTGCAGGTGACCACAGCTGCAGTTAGGTCATGACTGCGTCCGCCATGTCATAGCGAGATGACACTTCTGGCATCTTCCCAAACCTCTGGCCCTTACTCTCTGTCTACCTCATCTTCTCCAGTGTCCCCTGAGTCTTGGGGAGAAGACTCAGCACAGACAGAAAATCGCCTGGGGCACCCTTCTGGCGAGGATGTCAAAGGGTCATTAGCGTCAGCTCTCTCTTGGCCATAAGTATGGTAACATTGCCCTTTGTATTTTAGTGTTGTGAACACATTCTTCACAAGACAATATTGCCTTGTGTACAGTAATCAACGAAGATCTTTGAGCAGTCTAGAAATTCTTGAAGGAAGGAAGGTATTCAGGACATAGAATGACTAGGATTACATCCGTCGTCTTGAGAGGTAAATTAGTATGCTCAACAAATACTGAACAAAGATGAGTAGCACTTGACCTGCCTTCTCGGGGCGTATGCTGCATAGTACTAGACCAGTGTAGGCGGACAGCACTGGCCAGTTGAGACAGACACAAGCAAAATGCTATGAAAATCTAAATGGAGGAGACCTGGATCCTGGCTGAAGGGAGTTCAGGGTAGTAATCGCAAAGAAACATTTCTTTCTTTTCAGTCTTTCTGTCACTATTTATCTGTCATCTATCTTTCTATCTATTTTTGATAGGGTTTCACTGTATAGCCTTGGCTGGCCAGAGACTCACTAGGTAGACCAGAGATCCTCCTGCCTCTGCCCCCTGAGTGTTGAGATTAAAGGCATGTACAACTATGCACAGCTATAACTATTTTTTTTTTTTTTAGCATAGATTCTATTTCTCTCTGCTACTTAAGCAGATTCAATAAGTTGCAGACAGTCTGATGTCTGTGAATACAGGATCATGATATCCTGGTTAGTTTCTGTCAATGACACCATTTAGTCATTTGGGAAGAGGAACTCTCAATTCAGAAAGTTCCTCCAGAAGACTGGCCTATAGGCAAGTCTCTCCAGCATTTTCTTGATTAAGGATTGACATGGGAGGGCTCAGGCCACTGTGGGTAGTGCCTTCGCTGGGCAGGTAGTCTTGAGTTGTGTAAGAAAGCAGGCCGGGTAAGTCCTAAGGAGCAAAGCAGCAGCGTTCTTCCCAAGGCTTCTGCTTCCGTTCCTGCCCTGAGTTCCTGCCCCCTCTTCCCTCAGTGATGGACTGGTACCTGGGAATGGAAGATGGACTTAGCCTTTCCTCCTCAAGTTGCTTTTGCTCATGGTGTTCCATCACGGTGATAAAAAAGTAGCTAAGACACATGGGCTTCCGAGCTCTGCACTAAAAGCCATGGTCCCTGTACTGTCATGGACTAAGCTCTTGTGGCCTCTTGCACGTGCTTATGATTCTTTTGTTCTTACATTCGTAGATGTCATGCTACCTTGTAGCATGAATCTTAAAGAGTCTTATTAATAAGAACGAACCTGGGGCCAGTTATTGGGGTGAATGCTGGATGGTCAGAGAGACAGAACAAGCCACAGCTAACCCCACCTGGCCAACTTCTCAGCTGATCCTGTTTCCTCAGACTGAATGCCTTTCAGTCCTCATCCAGAATGAATCTCAGCTGAACTGCTGCTCAAAAGCCTGAATGCTTAACCAGCCAAATGCTTCTAGTTCCTGCTCTTCATGCCTTATATATCTTTCCTTTCTGCCATCACTCCCTAGAATTAAAGGCTCACTTCTTGGGATTAAAGGCGTGTGTCACCATGCCTGCCTGTTTCCAATGTGGCCTTGAACTCAGAGATCCAGAGGGATTTCTACCTCTGGGGTGCTAGGATTAAAGGTGTGAGTGCCACCATTTTCTAGCCTTTGTATCTAGTGGCTGTTCTGTCTCTGACCCCAGATAAGTTTATTAGGGTGCACAATATTTTGGGGAACACAATATCACCACACTAGCTACTGTTGTGCTTGTATCCATGTTCTCTTTCCTCTATCTGATTGGCTTTGGGCCTTAACACAGGTAAAGTGAGCTTGTCTCAACTGTGAATGCCCTGAGACACCTTCCTGGGAGGAACACTTCGGATAAAGTCCACTAAGGCAGTAACAGCCTTTCATCATTGAAGGGTGTGTGTACTTCCTCATAGACGGGCACATTTTTTTTTTTAAATGATCCTTACCTCCTGTAAAAGACCTACTGAGTTCTTGATAATATGTTTTTGCTTTGCCTGTTTTGCCTCAAATCCTCCAAAGGATCCTACAAAGTAAATGCTGTTATACCTACTTTATGGGAGAGGAAATATGTGTAGGGAGATTAGCTCTGCCTAGGTCTGTCCACTGTCCAGTTGTCTGTCTGTAGGTGAGGGGAAGAGCAGGGGTTCATGGAGGTACCTACCCTGTTCTGCTGGAAACCAGCTGTTTGAAGCATTGATTATTGAGCACAGAGGGGACATGACATTGTTTTGTATAAGATTTGTTCTTGAGATGCATACTGCGTTGTTAGCATGGGGTGGTGGTGCTGGTCCTCAAACCCTGGCTCGCGTGGATGCTATGATGAGTATAGTGCTGCTGAGCCATGTCCTCAGCCCGTCTTCTGCAGTGTTTGCCTCTCTTCAGGAGTTCAACTAGAAGTGAGGAGGAGTTTGTCACAATCCATAGTCACTCATTTGGCTGTGCTGGGTCCCTTGGAAAATAGATGAGAGGATGCTTCTCGAAAGAAGTTAACCTGTATAATTAAAGATCTAGACAATAAAAGAACTGCATTTTATGCCTGGCCCATGTGTACCGAAGTAAATGGAGATGCTATCCAGTCGGCTGTAATTTGAAACAACTCCACAGTAATTCAATTTAACGTCTCCGTTCGCGTACACCAAGTCTGACTTTTACAGCCACCTGGCTTGCCGCCAGTTATCACAGGAGATTTGGAAATTATCTCATAACAAAGTTCATTTTAATTCATTGTTAAATATATGCCGTAAAAGGAACGTAAGAGACGGAGACTAACTCAGCGCTTGGGCATTAGAATTTGTGTCAGGACACCAAGCAGCGGTGAAATGATACTACGTCGCAAACAGTGAGAAATGAATGCTTTCATAAAGGCCCTCAAACTGGAATGGCTGGAAGTCGGAGTTTATCTATGTCTTTGTTAAACTTCTGTGTTGGAGAGGTGATTTTCCTCGAGGAAACTTTGGGTTTTTAAAAAGCAACCCCGGAGTACTTTTTATACTGTGGTCGTGAGCTGCTCTCAGTGTGTCACACGAGGCTGCGTGTTAGGCTGCGTCTTTGCTTCAGTGTGTCAGTATGTCTGGCCTTTTGTAGGCAACAGGGACAACGGGGGCTTTTCCAGAGTCCTAAACCTCCACGTCAGCTTCCATCCTCTTCACCGGCTGAGTCGATAACTTGTGGAGAGTAACCTATTTTCTTTTTCTTTTTTTGTTTTTTTGTTTTTTGTTTTTTTTTTTTTTGGTTTTTTTTTTTTTTGTTTTTCGAGACAGGGTTTCTCTGTGTAGCTTTGCACCTTTCCTGGGACTCACTTGGTAGCCCAGGCTGTCCTCGAACTCGCAGAGATCCGCCTGCCTCTGCCTCCCGAGTGCTGGGATTAAAGGGAGTAACCTATTTTCTAAACAGCCAGACGTCCGAGGAAGGAGTTCATAATAAAGTAAACTGTATTTCTCTAATTATGTCCCTCTCTCTCTCTCGCTCTCTCTCTGTCTGTCTCTCTCTCTCTCTCTCTCTCTCTCTTTCTCTCTTCCTTCTGGAGAGGGTAGAGGCTAAATCAGACTCCTAAAACCTTTTTTTTTGGTGAATGGTTTTGGTGATCAAACCCAGGTCTCATGAGTGTGAGACAGTCACCCAGACCACCTAGCTCCCCTTCCAGCTCCCCAGCTCTGTCAGGCTCTTCAGCCTGGCTTTCATGGATTCAGGGCCAATACTGTCGGGTATTAAATGTGTACCGGTAGGGAACTGGCACTGGCGGGAAAGTGCCTAATTTGGCCTCACAGAACACTGAAACAGCATGCGCCTTTCTTTTTTTATTTCCCTGTGAATGAACGACTCCCTGAATTTCTCATAAAAGAGATTTTATTGGTGTTCCTTGTGCTGTGTGTTGGCTTAAGATCCCAGTGCTGCCCCAGGATCGTGATAGCCTGCCTCTGTTTATTGGCCTTGTCTACATTTTTTTTTAAAGTCTTATCTGATACTCAGGCAGCATGCTTTGGACGCCTGTGTCTCAGTCACAGTACAAGGCGTCATTTAAAAGTGAGGAGAGGTGTGCTGGCTTCTGTCCCTCACTCATGGCTGAAGGGACAGACACTTAAGAAAGCACTGAGACTAGTGGGCAGGAAGTTGCAGACGGGCCGTGAGTGTACTGGAGGGCGGAGGTCACCGAAGGCCCCAGGAACCAGATGCTTGGAGCTGGGTGTAAGAGGTTGACGTTGACGTGAGCCGCTTACGCAGTCTTGTGCTTGTAATCCCAGCACTCTGAAGGCTGGGGCAGGAGGATTGCCATGAGTTTGAGGGAAGCTTGGGCTATATCTTGAGTTCTAGGCTAGCTGTGCTATCCTGTGAGACGCTGTATCAGAAAGGACAGCAAACAAAAAGAAGAATTGACCTGCCAGGGAAAAAGAACCCCCCCCCCCAAACCTTGCATCCGTTTGCTTCTCTTTATTTCTTTTCTCTCGTCCTCTGGTTTTCTTCAGTTTTTCCAGTCTCCCACAACCCCTTAGCACATGGTTAATTTTTTTTTTTCACTCTCCAGCTTGTTTGTAGCCATTTCAGACTCTTTCCTGCTGGAACTCTAAACATGGCCCCTTCTAGATCCTGGACGGCAAAGCCAGCAAGTGGCCTGGGAGAAACCAGCTCCACTGTGGATAGAAATCATTATTGTTTCTCTATAGGTATTTAGTCACAGATTTAATTCACACTCTTCTTGGTATGTGGTGATCAAAATAGTTAAGTGGAGATGAGTAAAAGGTCGGGAGAAAGTCCCTCGGTGAGCCCTCAGATGCCAGTATTTTTCCCGTTGACTTGAGAACCCACTGCCACCCTCAGGTGGGTCACGTTCCCTGTGTGGCTGTTGGCATCACAAACAGTGTGCTGCTTCAGTGGACGGGAAGCGGAAATGGGGTTGTGTTGACGCTGGGGATGTTGTTCAGGGGTAGAGCACATGCTTAGCGTCTCTAAATCCCCGTGTTCTTGTCTTGTTAGGGTTTCTACCACTGTGATAAAAACGCCATAACCAAAAGCGACTTGGGAGAAAAGAGTTTATTTTTACTTAAAACTCTCAGATCATGCTCCATCACTGAGGGAAGTCAGGGCAGGAACTTCAGGCAGGAACCTGGAGGCAGGAACCGAAACAGAAGCCATAGAACACTGCTTACCGGCTTGCTGTCCATGGCTTGCACAGATTGCTTTCTTCTAGGATCCAGGACCACCATCCCAGTGAGCTTCCAGTGAGCTAGGCCCGCCAACACCAATCATTAACCAAGAGAATGCCCTGCAGACTTCCCTAGAGGCCGTCTGGTGGGTTCCCTCTTCCCAGGTATCTCTAGGTTTGTCCTAAATTGACATAAAACTGACCAGGACAGTCCTATTTCCATCACCTCTCCCCAAAGAAGATAAAAAGAACTTGACTTACATACATGCTAACATGAGAAACCAAGGTTAAAGATGTTATAAACAGCACTGACTATTATCCGATACTTAAAAAAAAATACTCTACCAGAAATCAAATTAAGGTAGCTACTCCCCTTGTAAAAGTATGCTTCTCCCTCGCTCTGCCTGGGCACCTAGCTCTGGGTTGGCTTTACTGGCACCCAGAACCATGCTGTTATTTGTCCTCTAAGTTGGTGGATGAGCCTGGCAAACTGACTGGGCCGGGTGTGAAAGGCACTGTGCATGATGGGGGGGGGGGGGGCGGGCTGCATAAATATCAGTCGAAACTGTAACTGTGCCTCTGAATTTTGTAGCTGTCCATCCCCACGTGATGTTGAGGAAGGATAGGTATCTTTCCTCTTCTCCTGCTGTGGATCACCTGCTGTCACTGGTCTTTGCCTCACTGCTGGAGATAGCCTGGCATCCACACCTCCCTTCCTGCTGGGACCTGGAACACTCATCTCATCTGATCCATTGTTTGTACCTCTGGTTAGGGCCTCAAAGAGCTTACTCAGCCAGACAGGCTCTGAACTGGCCTGCGCCTGTGGACAGTGTGTTCCATCTCTTCTAATGCCAGTGGACAGGATTCCCCTAAGCCTTATATAACAACCATCCTCTTGACAGAGTTGTGGATGGCCAGCTTCTAATAATGGAGTTGACAGGAAACCACAAAACCGATGCAGGATTTTCGACCTGATGCATTCCATCCGCATCTCAGTGCCTGACCTCAGGTACCTTGGGAAGTTTGGCTTTCCGTTTCCAAGGCAGAGCTTTTTAAACTTTTCCCACTCTTGATCCTTTTTTACTAAGAAATTCTTACAGGAATTGATAGATTTATAAACCAGTCATTTACTGATAACAATTCATCAGAAAATTTATTTTAAAGTAATTCTTTGGTATATGTAGAATTTTACCATTTATTAAGGACGAAAGCAGATTTGTTTACTAATGAGATTGGTGTGATTGTTTTTACCCAGATAGTTAAATCTTGGCTCAATATTTGATTCTGTAGGAAGCAGAACATCTTCAGTGTTTTTCAGAGTTGATGGCTTTTTTGGGTTTTATCGTTGTCAAGGTTCAGAATACCATGTCACATGATTACGTAGCATAAAACAGCAGAAGTATGTTTAGAGGTATTTACTTCAGAAACTGTTGGAAATTCTGTTCTAATCCAACCCCAAATTCATTTAATGATCTTTAAATGAAACTCAAGTCAGCAACCCAAACATCAACCTGTACAATCAAACATTTTGACACAATACAGTCAAAATACACTGATTTGATGCATGCTGAGCAACAGCGGTTGGAAAAAAAAGTGAGATCTTTGTTTTCCTGTCCTGGGAAGATGGCTTAGTTTGTAAAATACTTTCTGTTGCAGTGATGAACACCATGGCAAGAAGCAGCTTTTTGGGGGAGGGGTTATCTCATCTCATATATCACAGTCCGCCATTGAGGGATGTGTTAGGGCGGGAACTTAAAGCAGGGACCATGGAGAACAGCTGCTCCCTGACCTGCTCCCAGATGCCCATTCAGCTGCCTTTCGTTATAGCACAGGTTCAGTTGCCTTGTGCTGGTACTGCCCACGGTGGCTGGGGGCCTTCCTACATCAATTAGCCATCAAGAAAATGCCCACAGACTGTCCACAGGCTAGTCGGATGGAGGCAGTTCTACAAACGAGATTCACCTTCCTAGGTGTGTCAAGTTGACAGCCAAGATCAGCTGTCACACAGAACAGGCTCGAAGACCAGATTTTAGGTTTCCAGCACGCACATAAAAAGCCAGGTGTGGTGACATGTGTCTGTAATCCTAGTACTGGGGTGACAGAAGCAAGAAGATACACACACACACACACACACACACACACACACACACACACGCCTGCATGCACATGAACACACACGTAAACACTCACACATATAGAAAATCTTTGTCTTACATAATTAAGCCATTATGCTTCTGTAAGAGCAGAAGACTTGGGCTGGAGAGATGGCTCAGAGGTTAAGAGCATTGACTGCTCTTCCAGAGGTCCTGAGTTCAATTCCTAGCAACCACATGGTAGCTCACAACCATCTATGATGAGATCTGGTGCCCTCTTCTGGCCTGCAGTCATACATGCTATATGCATAAATAAATAAATCTTTAAAAAAAAAAAGAGCAGAAGACTTGGTGTGAGTGGTAAATAAGCAAATCACATACTGCACTTTACAGTAGTCTCTAATCTGAGGCAGGCCATTGCAGGCAGAGTTCTTACCACTGCCTGGCATGACCGCACATGCAGTACAAAGTCTATGTGTCGTATGTTCCGAACCCCCACCTTCAGTGATTTGACCCCACGTGGGGCTCTGACCCATGGTTTAAGAAGCTGTGTCTTGGGCACTGCCACCTATAGGTCTGTGTCTGATCAACGTTGCCTCCCAGTGATGGGCCTCCTCAGCAACCCTTCCTGCATCACAGAACGGAGCCACAGGCAGAAGAGGAGGCAGCTAATGTTTGAAAAGGCTGCAGGTCTGGCTGCAGCCTTTCCTGTCTGATAGATTGATGGTGTCTAGCTGTTCTGCTGATGTCATTGGGCATCTGTGTTTCAAAGTGAGTGCAACAGGGGAAGGGTGGTTTTGATCTAGCAAGAACTCATTACCCCTTGAGGGATGAAGGGTAGGCTCCTGGCTGGCTCTCGTTTGATTTGCCTGCTTCATTGGGGGAAAACAAATGACTGTGTCATCCTATAGAGAATTCCACTTTCTCTTTGACGTACAAGTAAACAGCCTCCCGAGGTTGAGTGATTTATTTATGTTTATCACTGCTGGAACCATTAGCTTTTAAAAACCACATTGTTGTGTTGCTTTACTATTTTTTGACCTTCATTTTTGGATGGGGAGAAAAAAACAATAAATATATCTATATTTTATTATATAGGAAGTGAAGAGCTCTTAACTACAAGTGACCACTAGAAACCAGAGCCCTCTGGAGTCTGGTAGCTGAGCAGGGAGGAGACGGGGGCAGCATCTTTATCATGAGGATTCAACTTTCATCCATTCATTAAAAGAAAGCATTAGAATGCCCTCTTCTCTGTTCCTTGTCTCCTTTATCTGTCAGAATGTAGGTAGGAATGAGTGCCTTTGTTTGTTTTCATTAAACGTGCACATCAGCCTACAGAACCCATAACATAAAAACGTTAGGTGTTGGCTGTTAAGAGCTTCTAGATTCTTAGTAGAGTTGTGCCAAGGCAAAAGAGTAGTTGGCAACTGGTCACAAGTAGTGTGTACTCTTCCTCTTCATAGTCCTGATGCTCAGGTTTTTAGAGTCTGGCATCAAGGTTCCTGTAACCTCCCAGTTGTTTTTCTGATCTATCTGCCAGATTCAATTTGTCATTAGCCAAGCCTGACTTGAGCAGTGGGTTTTCAAGTCTGTGCCAGGCAGGTATGTAGATGTAGGCACAGTTTAGGAGAAAGTCTCTCACTGCTCTGTTGCTAGGTTACTGAACCCTGAACATACCGTCTATGCTCCAGATTTGTTATTTATGGTTGCAAGCAGCTGCTGTTCACATTTTGGAGGGTAAACAATGAGATACAAAATGAATAAGACCAAATAGTTAGACACACCACCTCAACAAATAACTACAAGCAGATGTCTAGGATATGCTCAGTGAAGGAGACTGATTTGAAGTTACTGTTTGTGCTCAGGGAGTTGGGGGCTACCTTTGCAGAGCTGTGGTGTTAACTCGGTCATGAACTTGAATCCGGTAATAAGAGCTAGATGATGAGCCTGTGGAATGCTGCAGTCCAGTGCTCCTGGGCTAGAGGTGGGATTAAAAGCGTCAATTTTGGATATAGAGTCTTTAAATTTCTCCCCTTTTATTCTTTCCACTGAAATTTCTCCTTTGTTCATATTTTTAATCATATGGGCAATGTTTAAAAAGAAAACCCCTTATTCAGAGAATATATTTACCAAATTGTGGTACAATTATATAATCAACATTTGACCACTTTAAACAGCCTGGGATAGTGATTTTTCAGCTCTCCTCATAAAAGATTTTAAAGCTGAAATTACTATAGTTTTCTCTTCCTAAACACTTCTAACTAGCATAGAAGGTAACACACGTTTGCTAGCCTCCTGCTTTTTTTTTTTTGCAAAGGTTCGCACAGTATCAGACTTATCGAAAGCACAGCTGGCCCTCAAAATTTGTAAATGACACCAAGACAAAAGTTCACATTATAAGACAGCAGGATGGGTGATGCCCCAAGGCTGTGTATAATTATTTTCTAATGAGAGTTCAATGCTAACTTCCGAGAGAAGACTCCAAAAGGTCCACAGTAGATGGAGATGGAAAGATAAGTGCAGACGCTTAGCAACTTGGAGGGTGATGAGTGGGTCCAGTAGACCCAGGCTGAGCAGGTCTGGTAGACCCATGCCAATGATGTCAGGGAAAAGGAAGTTCTGTGGCTTAGAGCAACATTGCCTAGAGATGCTAAGATGTGTTCTGGCCTTTGAAGGGTGGGCAGGCCTTGACAGCAGGCAGAGATTGTAGGTGGAGTTCTGGGTAAGGGTACGACTGAGAACACAGGGTTTTGTAGCTAGACACTACACTTATGCATCAAGGAACCTGTAAAAGCTAGATGGGATGGCGTATATGTATGGAAAACCTTAAGTCATGTGACAAGGATTTAAGCTTTCTCTTGGAGAAATTCATTTACTACTTTTTGAGAAAGATGTGTTTAATTGTGTATGTGTGTGTATGTGTGGAATATATACTGTGTGTGCAAGTGCTTTTGGAGGCCAGAAGCATCAGATACCCCTGGGTGCTAGTGAAACTCAGATCCTCTGCAAGAGGCTCTTAGCCACTGAGCCATCTCTCTAGCCCTACCTACTTTTTTAGTGAGTGCATATTCTAAGCTAAGCTCTATTAGAAGCTGGGGCTAGTGTGAGGTATGATGGCCTGTGACTGTTGGTTATAACCCCAGCACTCAGGAAACTGAGGCAGGAGGGTGGCAAGTTTGAGACCAGCTTTGGTTACACAGCAAGACTCTGCCTTAAAAAAAAAAAAAGATACAAGAAACAAGAAATGTCATAGACTGTGTCTCTCAAGGAGTCTATACTTCATATTTCTGGCAATGATAGGTGATTGGGAATGAAAGCTATTTTGCCCATATGGTGGCTCTGAGATGGGTGACCATCAGTGGCTCCAGCACCTTTTGGGAAGGTTTGCTTACATATGCCAACAGTCAGGCAAAGGTGAGGCAGGGGGACCGTTTTCTGTGCAAGGCGGAACACCAGCGGACATAGAGGTGAGGAGACACCACAGCCCGAGGCTTGGCATTTTGAAGGTGTGTTGAGTTTCTATCCTCTCCCAGTCAGAGCTCCCAACGTAGCAGTGGGAAATACAGAGATGGGGGTCTACCTTCAAAGGACCACTGCCCTTAGTGTGTCTGCCAGACTGACATGTCTAAGAAATGCCACCATGACGTACATCCAGGCTTTCTCCGCAAGTGTGTGGGCTAGAGCAGTGGTGCCCGGAGGATAGAATATTGAGGAAGAAGGGCATTTGGTGAGCCCCATGCGATGGGTGCTCGTCATTCGGAAGCAGTAGGAAGAAACAGCAGTGGTTTAGCAGGTCTGGGTGAGAGTAATCCAAATTCCCCAGCATTCAGTGTTCTCATCTGTGACTTTAGGAACCTGGCCTTAATTAGCCTGGGGATGTGTCTGTCTCGCTTGAAAAATCTATGTATCTTAAAGTCTTTACCCTTGGAAGCATTAGTGAATATTGGTGGGTGTGAAGCTAGAGGAAGGCCTGAATTTGTCTTTGTCATGGAAAGTTGATGAGGTTCTTGCGAATGTATGAGAATCGAAATTTTTTTAGTAAAAATTGGAGTCATTTTCTGATGCTTTCAGAACTGCCACGCTGACTGACATCCATTGGACATGACCTTGCAGTTTCCCTCTCTCAGGCAAAGCAAAATATAAACAAAGGAATACTCTATAGTTAAAAACTGAAGCTTGGAGGCCAGGTCTGGAGATGATCTAGAAATACTAATTTTAATTTGTATCCTAATTTTTTAAAAATGTTTTCAATGAGATATCTTGACACATTTTGTCTTTTTTTTTTTTTTTTTTCCAGTCTGGGCTGGCAAAACCAAGGATGAAGCAGGACTAGGGGACAGTGTGGTGGCAGTCCTCACAGCACAGCAATCATGAACAGCTTGCCCTGTGTATGTCTGCCATTTTTAGACATATATAGCCACTGTGGGTAAGCTGCCCATTGGGTAGTTTTACAGAAACCTCTCAGGACAAGGTCTCGCTGGACTAGCATGTAGTTAGATCCTCATTTGACTTCTTCAAGACCCCTCCGGTAGAATAGCTGTCCCTGAGCCCAATGTCGAGTGCTCTGTTTCAGATACAGCCTCCACGTCTCCATTGAGAACTGCTTGTAGCCAAGCCTGTCTTGATGCTGCACTGTGGGCCTTCTGGCTCGTGTTGTGCATGCCTATGGAGCTTGTCACATGGTCTCTTTCTCTCAGTCCATGCTGGGGATGAGTAGGAGAGAACACCATGTTCACAAACAAGACAGCATCAAGGAGGGAACATTGGATTGATTCAGAAGGATTATTTCAGTCAGTCGCAATTTCTGGTAACATTTACAAGGTCACCACAGCTTGAGACCTTTAACCCTACATGCTCTTTAATAGCTTCTTGGTGGCCAGATAAGAGCATCCGGGCTAAAAGGGAGCATCAAGGGCCACAGTGACCATCAGAGACGAACTGCAGGTGCATGGAAAAGACCCTTCAGCCCAGAGTTAAGGGTAAATGTAGCAGTGGCAGGGCCAGCTGATCTAGGGCCTGGCCATCACTCGGTGACTTTGTCTTGTCCTCTTGGGTCTGTTCTCCTATAAGAGTATAACAATTATTGCACAGAATGGCTTTTTTGGCTGAATGCTGCAAAATCAGTGAAGTTTCCTTGAGAAAAATACGAAAGAAAATGAGATACTTGACAAAATCCAACTTAGTGGGTGGAAGGGTCTGGTTTATGCGACCTGGAAATGATGTTTATCATTTAACCTTCTGAAGACGCCATCCTTAAGTCCATGTCTGCTGTGGAAAACCAACCAAGGACTTAAATTCCAGCAGGAACAAACAATCGAAGACTTTGAATGTGTCAGACGGATCCATTTTGGAAGTGCTGCAGCACGTGTTGATTCTGATTACAAATGGGGAAATACATGCGAGAGGCTGGGTATCTTATTTTGAACGTCTGGACCCTAGTGGAAGGTGGAAAATAAGGCAGGTTGTAAAAACAAGTATTGTCAAAATAGCACATTTTCCCAGGACAGATTAGGCCAACATTCTAGTGCCTGAATCTTTGGAAAGTCTTCACTGCTCCTCTCCTGTCTTTGGGGGGTGGGGGCTTGGGGGATATACTGAACATTTTATGTTCTCTGATGGCCCAGATGAACATTTTGAACTTTGATCATTGGTGAGATAATGAAGATGTCACTGTCCATGAAGGTAAACCCTTAAAAGCATTATGTGCCATATCTCTGTGAAAAGAGATTTCTAAGATATTTCATCCATGGGCCATTTATTTACCCACTGTTGGCCTGCCAGTGTGGTGGGCAGAATTCAAAGAGAAATTATTCGGACGGGTTGTAATCTTGGAAATCCCCCTGGTGAAAGAGACAGGTACATAAGCTGGTAACAATATGCTTCATGTTCCCTGGAGCTGAGGCCAAGTGTGGCTTCCTGACCTACAGTGTGTTTGCACATATGTTACAGAGAGACTAACTGCCCCGAACTCAGCACAATAGAAACACTGGCTGTACTGGCTGGTTTGTGTTAACTTGACACAAGCTAGAGTCATCAGAGAGGAAGGAGCCTCAGTTGAGGAAATGTCTCCATGAGATCCAGCTGTAAGGCATTTTCTCATTTAGTGATCAGGGAGGGAGGGCCCAGCCCATGGTGGTTCTATAAGAAAGCAGCCTGAGCGAGCCAGGGGAAGCAAGCCAGTAAGCAGCACCCCTCCATGGCCTCTGCATCAGCTCCTGCCTCCAGGTTCCAGCCCCAGTGATGGACTATGATCTGGAAGTGTAAGCCAAATAAACCCTTTCGTCGCCCAACTTGTTTTTGGTCATGGCGTTTGGTCACAGCGATAGAAACCCTACTAGGACACCTGTCAATGCTCAGGGCTCTTGATTTGTGCTACCCAGGGGCCCCGTGCTTCTCCTTCTGAGGAAAGCTCTCTCTCTCCCACTTTCCCCTTCTTGTTGGGACAGCCTGCCAACCTTCGTTTACTAAAACCAATCACCTGCCACAGCTTACTTCCCCTCTGCGGATTCTTCCCAGGTTTTTGACTCTCTTCTTCTCAAGTTCATCAGTGTGCCATTAATAGTGAGGACTGTGACAATAGGTCCTCACTTAGTGGTTGGTTTCTTCCCGCCAGGTATCCTCTTAGGTGATACTTGCCACAGGTCGCCTCTTCTGTCTGTGTTGACAAGGCCTGATCCCATCGTACAGATGAGGCCCAAGACGTGGTGAAGTAAGGAAACTGCCCAAACGTCCTTTCCCACGAGACTGTAAATTTCTACCTCATTAGGATGTGAGAGAAACCTGTGAGAGAAACGTGTCCCCCCCCCCCCCCCCCCCACGAGGAGGTTTTACCTGTTGACATTCTCCAAGCTTTCAAGGCCTTTTCAGATGACAAACACTAAGAGAAAATATAAAGATTCCGGAAGACGGGGTTTGAGGTAGCCAAGGCTTCCTGCAGAGGCGTGTCTCAGTGAGCAGCTGCCTGCCCCGCAGTCTGGGGTTAGTGAGCCATTGGCCCTCCCAGACTCCACGCACACTTGGATTGTGTGGCTGAGATCCCAAAACGAGAGCTCCTAGGCCAGGGGAAGCCCCAGCCTCTTGTGGGGGCAGTCCACTTATTTTGGTCCAGGCACTGGAAGGAAGAGAGGGGGTTATTTTGGGAGGGAAGAGGTGAGAGGTGTGTTTATATTTTTTATTTATATTTATTTTATATAAATTTATATTTTTAGAGAAACGGCGCTTTGAAATTGTATGACTAAGATCTTTTCAGTGTTCTCACTTACTTTATTAAAAGTAATACTAATTCTGGCCACATTAAATATATCCATTCTCAAATATCAATACCAAATTAAGCTCTCAAATAAAATCCATGCAGTCCTTAATGTTTCCAAGTACGAAGACTCATTTGCTTCTGTTTCATGCTTGTTTGGTTTAATATTTTTTTAAGGTTTATTTTTATTTCTGTATATGTATGAGTGAGAGAGAGAGGGGAGAGGAGAGAGAGTTTGTGTGTGTGTGTGTGTGTGTGTGTGTGTGTGTGTGTGTGTGTGTCCTGTGCGTAGGTGGGGGAGGGGCTGCAGAGGTCAGAAGTGGTTGGGTCTCCTGGAGCCAGAGTTAAAGGCAGTTGTGAGCCACCCAGTGTGGGTACTAGGAACTGAATTTGGGTCTTCTGCAAGACCTCTTTGGCTGCCTGCCTTCCCAGAAGCCATGCCCACTACTCAGGAACTTTGATTTACCGATACAGGTAACACAGCAATAGAGGTTTGGGGCACACTATAATGGCACAGTTCTTATCCTTAGCTCAAAGGAGAGTCATTACACAGCTTTTTTCCCCAACCAGTTCCCTACAAGAAGCATTGCAAGATTTAATTATTAAAGCCGGGACAGAGAAAGGGAAAAAGGAGCTGAGTGCTCTGCTTTTCAGTTTTTACACATTGAAGCCACCACCCCTGGGCTTTAACATTATCAGAAATAATCGCGCTATCCTGTAGCACTTCTGACAAATGTCCAGGCTTTAGACTTATAAGCATCTGCTAATGAGGAAAGTGTTTCAGAAAAAGTGTGTAAACGAATTAAATCTAGGTGAGATTTAACTAGTCATTTTATCCTTACCATTGTGTCTTGGGTGTGTGTTCAGGTAGGTCACAGAATCAAGGAAGAAGCTTAGCAGTGTGAAGCCCAGCGTTGGTCCAAGGGCAGGCCTGTGACGGCTGGGACCAGAGGTTGTTAGTCTCGGGTCCGCTGTTTCCACTTTCCACCTTGTCTCACTGGCTCACTTGGACAACCCCACAGAAATGTGTCCTCTCGTGTAAAGCCTGCTACTCCTACATTTCTGTGGGCTCCCTCTGTCCAACTATTATTTGCAGAGATGTAAGTTTTCCCGTTAGGAAAACAGAAGTCAAAATTCATGTGTCTTGGGAGTTACTAGCGTTTCATCAATTGCCATGATACCAGATGAGTGTGAGGGGAAGGATGAGAATGTTCTTTGATGCTAACAGGAAGATTTGACTTCCAGATACCTTCATGTCAAATGTGACATCTCTGTGTATTTTTAGCAATCACAATGAAATGTGAAAAGGTGTTAACAGTAGCTCGAGGATACCAAAGCTTCAAGATTAGAAATCACTTTTAAGTTTTCTTTCTCCCCCCACCCCCCACCCCTAGTGGGCTTTTGTATTAACGCTCATTATTGGGAAACACAGCAGATGGGCAAACAGACTGTATATGTGTGTATATATATATAATGTATATATATATAGTTTTGTGGATATATATTTTTTTCTCTATGGAGCTTAGATGCTGGCTCTTCCTTCAGGAAAAGTAGGAGCTTCTCAATGTTGACTTGTCTTGCTTCCCTTTTTAATCAAAAGTACAAAAGGGACCACTTCACTCTGGTCTATTAATAATGCAACTACATCCTTTTCTTAATTGCTGACTTCATAGCCCTCTATGTGCCTATTGAAATCAGACTTGGATTTCTTTCCAGTCCTTCAAGCCTTGTGGGAGCCTTCATGTCCATGGTCTTTCTGGCCTAGGATTTCTTTATGGGTTTTCTCATTTTTTTAAAAAATTTATTTTTTTCAGATGTGTTTTTCTTCACAAGAAAATTGTCTCAAATACTTTGGCATTTTTATCCAAAATGAAAAGGCCTTTGATTAAGTAGTGGGAGATAAGGTTACCTATAACATTATGTAATCAGAAATCTTTAGCCTTTTTGTTTAAATAAAAAGATCATTTGTTGCTTTGGTTTTCCTCAAAAATAGAATCTTTATTGTTTTACTTTTCAGTTTTATGAAAGTAATTTTTAAAATGAAACCCTGACTCTCCTGTTTTTCCTTTTAAGAGGGCTCACTTATGCAGTATGAGATAGGTGTGCACATAGACAGAATTTCCCACGGTATATATGAGTTAGGATGGAGTAATAATGCTCCTTATGATGTTGCAAGAGCCTTCGGTCAGGGTATAGGGAAAGGATGCACACTCATGGTCACACATCTTTAAAGTCCTTCATAAAAAAATTGAATTAGGTTTATAGATCTGCTGATGCATTTTATAAAAAATAAAAAATGGGCAAATGGTCTATAAAGGTAGCATTCGATTAGGTTAGGTCATGGTATGTGGTTTCCACATTTTGAGGACATTACACGTCTTCTGTAGGCTCCTAGTCATTTGGGGAGAATTATACACAAAGCCATAAGCAATTAATTTGGCTCTGTGTTTTCTGAGATGCCTGATGGTCCTATCTCATAGATTATTTAGCTTGAAAACAAATCAACCTGTGAGTCACTTTTAGAAGTGCCCATCAAACTTCAAAGAGATGCTTCAGTTCAGTTCTCACACTGTGATCTGCAACTTCAAGCAGCAGCATGCTGTTAATAATGATATGTGAAAATGTGAACTCTGCGTGCTGGTTTGCACCGTGAGCCTTGCCTCTGAGTGCTGTGGTTTCAGAGACATTTATAAATGAGTAGGCCAGGTGGGGGTGGGGAGGAACCCAAGCAAAGCGAAAGGAAATAATGGAAACTGAAAGGAAGCTAGTGTGTATGTGAAGGTCCAAACTGAAGGGGAGTTTTCCTGAGCAGGTGATTCTAGCAGTCTTTAGGGAGACATTTCTTCAAGTTTGCTCTGAAGGAAGTCTAAGCTGAATTCAGGTTGAGTGGGAGAATCGTTAAGTGGAGATGAATCCTTGACATGGCACACTAGTAGAATAGATTATGCAGTTCAAAGGTGTTTTAATGATGGTTCCTTAGTCGTGGTCTGGTCTCAGCCCCAACAGCTCTCTAGACTCACTTTCTCAAAGCTAAGTTGGGTTCCCCTGCAGTGAACACCCTGTATTTCCTCTGCAGTAGCTGGATCACATTGCTTGCTGAGAAACTGGTCTAATTACCTCCTTCACTGATCACTTATATTCTTTGGAGGCAGAGAGGAAAATCTTATCTCATCTTGCTTATCATTGTGTGCTTGGTACCTACCAATCACAGTCTATTACTAAGGAGTTTTCAATTAATAACTGCTAATTAAATGATTGAATGATTGGACAAGTGCTTATGACATAGTCAAAACTTTTCTTCGGTGATCCGTGCATGATTAACTTTATGAATTAGATCTGCCCCTCAAAGGACTCCATCACCACCAACGGGGTAAACTTATTAAAATATATTTCTAATAAGATTGTAAAACTTGAAAATGTCACTTTTGAAATCAAATTAATGCTGTAAGCTATATAATGCGGTGTATTTCAAAAATAAACTCTGTACTGATGATGGAGAGAGAGCCCCTGCTGAGTTACAGTGCTTATTAAAACATGATTACCTGGATGTGGTGGTTCATGCCCACAGTCCTAGCTATGTGAGAGGCTGAAACAGGAAGATCACTTGAGCCCAGGAGTTCAAGGTCTCTCTCCCCTCTCCCTCCCCTCTTCCTCCTCCCTTTGCCCCTTCCCTTCCCTCCCTCTCTTTTTCTCTCTGATATCACATGATATGATAGATACTAAATATATATCTAACTAAACTGAAACTTCCTATGGAATTGTTTGAATTGGATATAAATTATGTCCACTGTACCTATTAACCTGACCCTCACTCCAGTACTTGAATAGTAGAGACATCCTTTTAAAAATCATCTTACATTGTTTTATCTTTGTTAGCCTGAAGCGACATGTTCTTTTTCATATAACCTTAACTTTTTACATCCAAGTACATTTTTAACTTGAGCATAGCTTTTATGAATGAGAAACAATGTGAAACGCTTCTCAGGGTCAGAAGGTTCTTTCCTGTCAGGTTCTGACATGGCAGAGGTCTCTGCACCTGTGGCTTCCGCTTCCATGGTTTTTGTTAGTTGAAGTCCTTGAAGATACTAATATTCTTGACTCGTTCCAAAGAGAATAACACATTCACGTGCGTTTTAGCGCCGTATAATGGTTCTGTTTTTATTAATAATCACACCACTCCCTCACAGTGTCTGATTTGTAAAGTAATTTTTTTTTTTTTTATCACAAATAAAGGGAAAACGTAGCATGTGCAGCCTTGGTTCTGCTCTCTTTGCATCTGTTGAGGGTCTGGAAACATACACACCTGGGCAGGAGTGAGGCTTCAGTCTTGGTGAGACACTACACAGGAAGTGTGAAATTGCAAATGGGAAATTAGAATGAAAAACAAAACAAACTGATGAGTTGTCTCTCCCTCCTCAGGACTCCTGGGTGACTGGGTTAGTTCATTCCCCTTCCTTTCTCCTGTTTTCACTGCCTTGATTCTGAAGAGGGGACAGGAGGCAAGGAGAGGTTCCTGTCTGAATGGGTTGTCTCCCTGGGCCTGTGGGAGGTGGTCTGCCTGTAGACTTCCTATTTGAAAAGGAGGGGGCTTCCCTCCACACCTGTGACCTTCCCCGTGGCTGCTGAGATGCAGATGGAGGAGATGCTGGCCCAAGGAAGTGCCCACAGAAACCAGAAACCACAGCAGCACAGGCAGGGAGGAGAACAGCAAGAACTCCCCTGCTGTGGGCTGGGGAGGGTTTTTCACCTCCGTTCTCCTCCCCGTAGAAACCAGCCTCATCTTTCAGTGATGATTCTTCAGAAACTAGACAAGGTAGGCAGAGTGGATAACTATGCTGCTAGTTTAATATGTCTCACAGGAAGCCCTCCCGTGATGATGATACTAACTCTATTAAGCTGGATGGAGTTGGCAAGCTCCGCCTTCTCCAGGCTCTTCACAAAGCACCAGCCATGCCAGCCTCTTCCTGCCCCGACCCTTCTGGAGCAAATGCAGACGTGTGCTCTGCCTTTCCCTAGCCCGGTTCTTACTCAGCTGCTCCTCACGTCTGTATGCCATCACTGTTTCTACCGAGTCTTCACTACCGCACAGAAATCCCACCTCCTCTGTCTGGTCGCTGCCCCCACCCAGTCCGAATTTGACCTACTCTTTTGAATTCTACACTGCTGTAGGTTCTACCACAGCCCTTATTGTGTGTGGATATTCTTTTTTATTGTCAGAAGCTCTTCCCCATCAGGCTCCTGAGGCATATAATTGTTTCAAAGACATAACCGCTAAGTAATAGAATAGCTTGTGTGTGTGTGTATTAGTGTGTACACCCATAGACCTAGATTTCGTATAGCCTTAAGAAGATGAAAATGTGTTAACATAAGGTGACTTGATATGTGAAGGAGATGTTAGAGAGTTAATGCTAACATGGTTGGCAATATTTCTGTAAGCAGCCCTTATACTTTCTTCTCACAATCAGTGATAAGAGAATAATCTTCAGGGATTATATACAGGCAACATAGTTTTTATTATAATATTATATGTCATAGTATATATTATAGTCATAATATTTATTGCAGTTATTGTTTGCATGGCTTAATTTGGACCACTACCTTTGTATTTACTCTCATTTATTAAATTAGGTTGTTGGGAAAATGCTCTTTGCTGGGGTTTTATGGCTTAAATGATCAGATTTCTATACCCATCGATGTCCTTTGCATTCTAAGAAGGGCCCAGGGTCCGGCAGTCTTGTTGAAAAATGAAGCTTGCCGCTATGTTTCGGCAGCCCCATCTGTGAAACTTGACAGGCTGGATGGTTCAGAGCAGAAATGGTGGGATGTGGGTGTTGGTGAAGGTTGAAAGAAGAATGGTACTTTCTTGGTGCTGCCAAGGGGCTTGAGGAGGTAGGAGTTATGTTGGTAAGGGGTAGGGGTGGGGCAGATAAGAGAGATATTTCTACAGAAACAGCTTCACGATTGTAGCACCTCATTCGCAGGACTAGAATGGCTGGATAAGACTCATAGAAGTACAGCAAGAACAAAACAAAATGAAAATATCAGAGCACACTGGGCACAGCCAACCCTGGGAATCTGGGGCAGCTACCATCAGTGTGGCAGGGAGGGGAATCTCACCTCAGTAGAATGAGGTTTAGGTCTGAGTGACTTACTCATGAGCATCCTTATGCCTTTATGAGAGACCAGTTAGCACACAGAGGCCAAGGCGAGGAACTAGCCGAGCTGTGTGTTTTCCTACATTTTCTACTCAGTCCTTCAAACAGTGAGAGCTGAGCCCAAAGTCAACACAAGTAAGTCTAATTCTTGACTCGGGTAGACTCCAGATGCATAACCTGGTCTATGAGTCAGTCTCAGGAGGAAGATGATCTCCCCGAGCAAAACCTGTGTGAGCGCTGGCCTGCGGGAGGGATGGAGAGAGGCACGGTGTGGCTCTCACCAATGTTTTGTTTACTCTAGAAGTAACAAGTTTTGAGGTTCCAGAACATCAGCAAGTCCATAAGCCCGTGGATACCTGTGTGGCAGTCAATAGTTCCCACTTCCTTGAAAAAAAAAATGCATGCGTTCTACATCTTTTTGAAAATGTCTCCTTCCCAGCATGCATTGTGTGCAGCATGCCTTCCTACGTTGCTTTCTGAGCCAGGGATCAAGAGGCGATGGCCACATTGCCGCTTCTTTCTTCAGCACTGAGTGTGGAAGCCGGGGATTGGATTGTGTGATCTACCCGCCCCTCCCAACCCCTGCAGGGAGCAATCTCAGGTATGGAGTCTCCTTCTTGATCCAGCTTTCTCTTCTTGCAGGCGCAGGCACTGTGACCAACGCCGCCGTAGCAGCAGCAGCAGCAGCAGCAGCGAGGTGGATTTCTGTTGTGTTTAAAGAGAGAACAAGAAGCATGTCCCCGTGTCTGTAGCGATGATTTGCAGTCCAGCCCGGCTGAAGCTCCCCGAATGAGACTATGGGCTGTGCCTCTGCCAAGCATGTTGCCACTGTTCAAAATGAAGAGGAAGCTCAGAAAGGGAAGAACTACCAGAACGGAGATGTGTTTGGCGGTGAGTGCTCGCACACTTTTCCTCCTTGGCCTGGGGCTTCCAGGCCTTTCCCGTGGGTGACAGTGAGCCCCTGGACTGATTCTTGTCTCCCGCTGTTTGGTCAACATGATGGGTGACACTTGAGTGAAATCAGCGCCGACCTTTTTTTTCCTATTGTTGGTTTGTAGCGTGTGTACTCAGGGAGGCTTGGCGAGGATCATAGAGGTTTTATACATGAGTTCACATTCACACTAAAGAACCAAAGAGGGTTAAGTCGGGTACATCCGGCAATGACATGTGTGTTCTGGTGGGTGACAACTGAAAATGCAAGCCAAAAGTGGAGTGAATGGAGGTTTATAAACGAGAATGTGGGTGTGTGTTAGGGTTAATAGAGTGAATTCATATTCAAAAACACAATGAAGAGTAATTATGGTGTACCTCGTACAAAAGTCCACACAGATTGTAGGTTCATGGCCTCCCCTCTGACCCCAAAGAGTTAAAAAAGTAAATAAAGCAGCCTTTAAAAATCCAGATGCTGGCCAGGTGGCGCACGCCTTTAATCCCAGCACTCCAGAGGCAGAGGCAGGTGGATCTCTGTGAGTTCAAGGCCAGCCTGGGCTACACAGTGAGTTCCAGGAAAGGCTTCAAAGCTACAAAGAGAAAACCTGTCTCAAAAAAAAAAAAAAAAAAAAAAAAAATTCAGATGCTTCGCTTAAAGAACTCAGATGTCTTCAGGAGCGCTGGCAGCTCTGGGTCTTCTTTACTTGGGGGATGAGCAGGGGAGGGTGCTCTTTGCCCCTTCAGTCAGCCTGTGGCCTCTGTTCAACCACAGACCCTTGCCTATCAATGCGCACTAAGCCTAGGTCACTCTGTGGCATTTATTACCTCCTCACTTACTGGATTTTGAGCTTCTTGACCTTGGGTTTGTCCCTTGAAAGATTAGTTTCTGCTGTGATGGAAAGTGAATATTTGTACACAATTCAAGTTAGTATAGAGCATATGAAACAGTTTTTGCTAAATGACATCAACAGTAATATCTACTAACTGAAAATATAAATTAAAAGAATAGCTTTTATTTACAAAAATGCCGTTTCCTCTCTTCCCGGATAAGGACTCTGACTGAGAAATGTCTCATCCCCCAGTCACTCTCAAACGGTGCTGTCACTTGTACAATCAATGTCTAGCTGTGTCTCTGTCATGTAAGGCAGGCTCTACACTGACTGGGCCATCTCCCAGCCCCGGGGTTTGATCCATGGTAATGATTGGTTTTGAGCTGGAATTTCTACTGCTATATTAAAATGTACTCTCGTCAATGAGAAGTTTTGTCTCTGTAACAAATTTGCCAGTTGTGGTGACTACCTGGAGGATTTAGGAATGTAGGGAAATAATGGGTATTTGAGCATCTTAACAAAGCCAGACACCAGCTCACTGAAACCGCAGATACTGGGAAAACAGCTAATTGTAACTGGAGTCATTGTTGTGACCCTCAGATACTTAACTGCTAAGAGGAAATGATCCACCGTCAAGGATTCGTTTAAACTCGCCTCTGTGTGACGGTCTGTCATGATCAGTTTTGTAGTGGAGGTACCTCAGACGGAGCTGCCACCATATGTCAATACCGGGCGGTATTTGCATTCATTTTCGTGTTGAATTTTCACAACAACCCTGTGAAATATGTGCTGTCTCAATTTGCATATGTAGAGGCTGAATCACAAAAAGCTGGCTGCTTCAAAGCTGCCCAGCCATTCAGCGTCGGCACCCACATCTCTCAGGCCCTGGGTCACCTCTTTATCCCACGCCATTCCCTAGTATATGGCTGTTTCCCATTGCTGTGCACTGTTCAAGGCCTCTGGCTAAGCCTCATGGAGGTGACAGAGGTAAGTATTGCACAGATCTGCTATCTTTGACTTTGTGAGAGGACAGGGAAGTGTTTTGAGGCAGAATAAGCCAAATACCAGAAGATACTTATTGTGGTCAGACCCGGGGGATGGACTGTCTTAACTTTAAAGGCAGAATCAGGATGGATTCTTTACAGAAGTAGCATGTGAACCTGGCCTGGAAGAGTCTAAACTTATCGGATAAGAGTTCAGGAGAGAGCTAGATGAGAAACGCCTGGAAGTAATGTAAGACATACTCAAGAATTATAAAAAATCCAAGACTGGGCAGTGGTGGTGCACACCTTTAATCCCAGCACTTGGGAGGCAGAGGCAGGCGGATCTCTGTGAGTTCAAGGCCAGCCTGGTCTACAGAACGAGTTTCGGGATAGGCTCCAAAGCTACACAGAGACACCCTGTTTCAAGAAACAAACAAACAAAAAGGATTATAAAAAAAAATCCAGTTTGAATGAGAATAAAATATAAATGAAATCCAAGTCAGGGTTAAATTATAGGAAAAAATGAATATCAAATTACAATCTTTAGAAAGATCTTAGTCTGCAAGGGCAAGGTTTGGTGATATTAGTATAGAGTGTTTACAATCTGTACCAGCTAGCCATCTTTTTTTAAAAAATTTAGTTATAGCTTGAATATGCAGAAAGACTGTTTTTCTAGTGTACCGTGTGTGTTTCTCCGATGTCAGCGTTTGATAGAGGAGCCTTGTGTGAGTCAGCTGTTGCCAGGCAGACTCTCCGTCTTGGGTGTGCTACAGCCAGCCCTTGTTTTGGATCTTGAGCTGCTGGGGCAGCTGGGATGCTCCTTCACTCACCTCTCATCTCCCTGGTCCTACACAACCATGAGCCACTGAAGGCAAACCATTCTTCCTAAGAAGAGCAAGAGTCCGAACCCCACGTAGTCTGGTTCCTAAGGATGGATAGCTGTGCACCACAGCGCACTAGCCAAAGCAGATGGCAGAGGCCCAAAGTCAAGAGGAGGAAAAGTACATGCTGACCGCATTGTGTGCATGGCAGGGATGTCCATGCAGAGCACAGCTAGAGTTTGGGTAATGAGACTTCCAGGTCTACCTAGTCCTCGCTGGCTCTGCATCCATGTGGTCCAAATCTAGGAAGCGCAGTTACGGAATCTGCTGGGGTGTGTTTTGTTTGTTTGATTTTTCATCTCCCTAACACTCATTGAAGTTTTATTTATCCCAGTACCTATTATCTTCTTAGTTTTTCTAGCGTAAACATTTGCAAGTTTGTGGTATAATTTTAAAGCAAGAATATAAGATTCTTACATTATTTTTTTTAGCCCTACCTGGGTCTGGCAGTAAAATTCCCTGAAGTTAGTATTGCAGTAAGTGCTGGACCCCATATGTTACTGAATGCTGTAGTTTCAATTTGACAAGATACAACCTGCCTCTATCTCTCTACTGGAATTAGTTTGCAGGGAGGAGCCCCCATCCCATTATTCTCACAGATAGTACAAGGTAAGCGTTTGTTATTAGCCATCTGATTGATACCTCTTGTCACGACAGTTTCACGGTTCTGTTATTGTCCAGTAAACAACCTCCAACTCAGTAGTGCAACACAGTACTGACGCGTTATTTCTCAGTTTGGTGAATCAATCTCTGGGGTCTGTCTGCTGTCTTCCCAGGCTCAGTCATACACCTTCGTTTAGCTAGGATCTTCTCTGAGCTCTACTGTCTAGGATCTGATCTGAGCTCTACTGTCTAGGATCTGATCTGAGCTCTACTGTCCAAGCTGTCTTCAAGCCTCTGCTGCAGACCTCTCTCCTCTCATGTAGTTGCCAAACTTTTCAAATGGTGTCTCCCGTCCACGTGAGGAAGAGAAGGGTGCCGAGGTCTTTTCTCTTACCTTCTTCTCTTACAATCCTTTCGGTTTTCCAAAGGTAAACTATTGCACGAACCATTCTTGAGGTCTGCAGAAAGCTTCTCTTTCTGGTCATCCCAGGTTTTTTTTTGTATTTTTTTTTTTTTTGGTTTTGTTTTTTGAAGTAGGTCGTATATTTGTTGATAGGTCTAATCTCTGTTATCAGTTGGTTAGTGAGCTGTGGGCAGGAAATGCATGGTCTCTAGAGAGCCAAGGAGCAGGGTACAGAGGGAATGCCCAGAGCTCAAGTTGAACACTGACCATACCAGCCAGACAAAACTGGCTCTAACTGCTGCTGAGTTTGGTTTAAAGAGCACCTGATGTTTATACCAGCTCTTTAAACAGAGGCACATAGATTATTGTAGTAAAAATTTTTGCATGGCATTGTAAGACGGAACAGCTGGCAAGTAATCAGGAACCTATCCTTTATATGGACTTAGTTATACTCTATCCTTGGTGGTACATAAACCAGCAACCTGAAACGGGTGTGTGTGTGTGTGTGTGTGTGTGTGTGTGTGTGTGTGTATGAATATGAATGGGGGGTAGGGCCGGGATCTTATACCAATGTGCTATGGTCTAAAACTCTGTAGGGGCCAACTTCTTGGGGCTGTGATAAAGATTAAATGATAAAATGCTTCTGATGTATTTAGAATGCAAAGCAGTGGGAGGCAAAGTAATAATTCATTGTATAGCCCTCATAATTTTGATTGCACAAAGTGAAGATTCATTAAGGACACTTGGCTCCTAAGATGATTACAGAGAGGATAATGTGTATCATCTGTATGGTACGGATTTGCCACGCTTGGCTGTATGGATGATGTGGCTAGGCCTGAGATACTTGTACATTTTGTACTAAATGAAGAGTTAATATGGAAAATAGTATAAACTAGCTCATTTAAAAACTCTGCTATTGGCCGGGCGGTGGTGGCGCACGCCTTTAATCCCAGCACTCGGGAGGCAGAGCCAGGCGGATCTCTGTGAGTTCGAGGCCAGCCTGGACTACCAAGTGAGTCCCAGGAAAGGCGCAAAGCTACACAGAGAAACCCTGTCTCGAAAAACCAAAAAAAAAAAAAAAAAAAAAAAAAACAAAAAAACTCTGCTATTGATCACATGTTAAAATCATAATTGTATTATTAAAATTACTTACCCCTGCTGTTTTTTCATGCAGCCACTAGAAATACTGAGAGGCCAGGCCAGGCCGGGCGTGGCGGCACACACTTTTAATCCCAGCACTCAGGAGGCAGAGACAGATGGATCTCTTGAGTCTGAGGCCAGCCTGGTCTACAGAGTGAGTTCCAGGAGCTGCCAGCACTACTGCATAGTGAGAGCCTGCATCAGAAAACCCACCACCAACAAAGCCAGAATGTTAAAGCTGGAGGTTTGTAGGAGGACTTCGATAGGGCTAGGTTATGGTTTGGAAGCTAAGAACTCAAAACACTACACACCAAAAGAGCTAATAATCCAGTCCGAAAGTCGGCAAATGAAATAAACAGATACTTTTCAAATTTATCACTTGTTTTCTGTGTGTGGAATATCTTCTTAAAAAAGACACTAATGTAGGAAGAGGATCTATTAGGCAATAGGAAGGAGTATTGGGAGTTGGAGGTGGTATAAATGTGGGCAATGAAGGGTTCAGTATAATCAAAATACTTTATACACATGTATAAAAATACCACAAAACCCACCCTTTCATATAATCAGTGTATATTAATAATAATAAAAAGAAACACAGGGGGCTAATATATAAAAACAGGATCAACATTGTTAGCCATCAAGGGAACACAACTTAACTACATTGTGATTCAGTGTCACACCAGACCAGAGAAAAGACCAACAAATGCTGTTAAGGCTGGGTGCAGGGAAGGGACCCCTTATAACACAGTTGTTAATCATGTAAACTAGACTCGCCTCTATGGAAAATGGTTCAGAGGTTTCTCCAGAACACTAAAAATGAACTACCATATGATCTAGCTATCCGACCACCGTGTATATTACCAGAAAGAACAGAGAAACCTGCATGCCCATGTTTATTGTGCCACTGTCCACAATAGCCACACCATGGAAGTAGCCAAGGTCCCCTTAAATGGATGAATGAATAAAGAAAAGGTAGTCTACACAGACAATGGGGTTTTATTTAATCACAAAGAAAAAAATGAGGTTGTTAGTAGAAAAATGAATGAAACGAGATCTTTTGTTGTTTTTTTGTTTGTTTATTTGTTGTTGTTTTTTTGGGGTTTTTTTTTTTTTTTTTTTTTTGGTTTTTCGAGACAGGGTTTCTCTGTGTAGCTTTGCACCTTTCCTGGAACTTGCTTTGTAGACCAGGGTGGCCTCAAACTCACAGAGATCCTCCTGGCTCTGCCTTCTGAGTGCTGGGATTAAAGCCGTGCATCACCACCACCTGGCGAGATCTTTATAGTAAACAAAATAATCCATTTGCACACAGACATGTTTTCTGTCATCTGTGGAATTTTAGGGAAAGAGACTTAAAAGTAAAAAGAGGGGGACTGAAAAAGATGGAGGAGACGGGAGGATCAGATAGGGTGATAGAGGTCATGACTGTGACTAAATTATATTACAGACACATGCGTGGAAATGGCACAGTAAAATCTACCTTGTATAATTTCTGCTTGCCAATGAGAAACTTCAAAACAAAACAAAAAGCCTTTAAACTCCAGTTATGAAGAACATATCCTAGTGTAGTCTTGGAAGATATTACGATGTTTCAAATAAAGGCTCAGAAAGCTTTGTGTGGCGAGAAGCCCACACGGGCCTCATAAATTATAGAAGCCTGGCACACTGGCCAAGAGTTTGAGCTCCATGCTTCTGTGTTAAAAGTGCAGCCTGCTTGGTTACCAAAGCCTTTGAGAGCCAGTCCTCTTCTGCCTGAGGGAAGCTGTTCCTGGAGACTTTGACCCTAGTTAATTCAGTCAGTGTTTTCTTACAGACTGCTACCAAGTAGCCAATGACAGTTGAGTTTCTCCAGTGTGCTGGGCACCATATTAAGCACATGACACATGTATTATCTTACTTCATCTTCAAAACAGCCTGCAAGAAAAACAGGGCCTCTAATGTGCCAGGCTACTACCCAGTGATAGATCTCTCTCTCTCTCTCTCTCTCTCTCTCTCTCTCTCTCTCTCTCTCTCTCTCTCTCTCTCTCTCTCTCTCTCTCTCTGTGGGTGACACACACACACACACACACCCTGCTCTGTCTGGATTCCGTGATCATTTTAAAATGAGGAAACCAAGGCCTTATTTATCCAGGGTCATACAGTCATTAATTTGCTCATCTGGGACTCTGGCACTCCGTTCCCAGCACCACTACTAATAGCTTCTGATATGTACTATGCTGTTGTCACTTCTTGGAGAGGTTCCCAAGGAATAAGGAGGTGGGGCTGATACATATTTAGGAGAGGACTGTGCTCAGAACGTTTTTGTTTCCAACACCCTCTACCTCATCCCGTCTCGCGCCTCCTCATCGCCGTTCTCTGACTTCCCTCCAGTTGTTAAAAGGCAGCCTCTCCACTTGCCCTAGAGCCCGTCCACGTTAGCCTTAAAAGCTTCAATATTGCAGGCATCGCTTTGGTGATACTGGGTTCTTTCCATCACCTACTGTGTCTGTATTTCCACTTGCACTTCTTCATGGAGGCATGGAGATTCTTGATCAACTGTATGTGTAAACATTTTTAATCAGCATATGGAGGGCCATGAAATAACTGGGTAAGATCTTATATATGAATTGCAGTCAATCTATAGATTCATTGGAAAGGACCTTGCACACTTTATGGGGACACCTCAGAGAGGTACAGACCACTTATCACAGTGAATGTTATGTCTCTCAATATGCCTTTTGCAGTGTCTTTCAAAAAACTTGTATACTACACACACACACACACACACACACACACTCCTTAGCACAGTGTCCAATGCAGAGAAAATGTTGAGGAATTCGTTTCTTCTTTGAATGTTTTCTAGTTCCTTCTGATGTACGTTAGTCTTGAGAAGTGACCCAGGTTGCCATGTACAGGTGCCGGCAGGAGTTTGATTTCGTCTTCACCACTGATTGCATTGCCTTTGAAGAGGATCTTAGCCCTGTCTGTGCCATGTCTGTAACATGGAGATATTTGTGGCGCCGATTGCCCGGAAGTGTGTGTAGAAAGAGTAGGTGAGGGCCCTATGCAGAAGTAGCTCTCAAGTAGCCCTCAATTGTCACTCAGTGGATTTGTTTCAGTTGACTGACTTGGCTTTTTCATTCTTGCCCCCTTGGCCACCACAAGTGCGTACACACATACACACACACACACACACACACACACACACACACACACACAAATGCTAATTTTCCTTCATTTGTCAACCAGTACCACACGCCTGCTCTGAGCCTGCTCTCTTAGTGTTGGCTATGGCGATAAGGGAAAAATAGGATCATTTCTCACTCTGTTCCAGGCAGACTGACTTCAAGAGGAAGAAGCCCCTGACTTGGCGGAACCCCTTACTGGGTTCCTGGCAGAGCCCTGGGGGCTCCCCCGCAGTTTCCTTTAGTTACTCAGTTGCCTCTCCAGGAGTCTTGTCTTTCTGTAGCTGCTTGGATCCCCCTGCTGACGTGAAGTGAGCTCGGCTCTAGGCAAGGCACGGGAGCCGCTGCTGGTACTTCTGGCATCCCCCGGTGAGACGCACGGAACGCTGGAGCTGCAGCCAAAGCTTCCTTGGTGCTGGGGGACGTTCTAAGACAGTGACTCATCAAGAGTGGAAGTGGGAGAGTCTCTACCCTTGGCAGTTCTCAGTGTTTCCTTCCCAAATGACATCAAAGGATCTGAAACTGTGGCTTCTTCCTGGAATCCTGGCTGGTGTAACAAAAGGATGTTTCCTAGGCACCTGCCTGTCTTCAGACAGTCTCCACCCAGCATCGCCCACCTGGCAGATTGGCCTCATTTAATCTCTGATGTTCCTGTGTAAAATCCAGCACCAAGGGCTTGCGTGGGGCCGCTGCTGGTTTTGCCACTGAATTATGACATGGCATCAAAAACATAGTGTTGGACTCTTGCGTTACAGTTGGTAAGGCTTGTTCCCACGCAACCGTTACCACTATCCCCTCTGTGTAAGAGAGGAGGAGGCCAAAGCTGAAACCCATCTTTGGCCACTTAACTAAAGAAGTGGGGTTGTTTGTATAATGAGGAGGGTAGCTTGATGGAGGGGATTTCTTCTTCAGGAACGAGCTTATGTGTTGGGCGGCATTAGTCTAAGCCAGCCTTTGCTTAGGAGCGTTGGGGAAGTAATTGCTAACTGCCTGCTTTAAGTCAGCCTTGGCTGTTAAATGAGGATGTCTGGAGATTCTATTGTGGTAATTAGGGTTATTTTCGGTGGACTTGAAACACAGTTATGTTAACCACACAGCCGTGAAGTCTGGTAAACTGGCTTCAAAGCCTGGTTGAGCTCCTCACAAACAGACTTGTCAGGCTAGTGAGTTAGTTCCTCCTCCTCCTCTGTGCAGTGTGGGGGGTACCGTGGGGGGTACCATGGAGCTGTGGGCCTCAGATGTATTGTTGTATGTTCAACTTTTGAATACTACTTGGTGACACATGATAAGCACTGAGTAGGTGCCAACTGCTAGTCTCCGTCATCCTGTTGGCAGCCCGGAGACACACATCTCTTACATATGCAGCTGAGACTTCTTGAAGTTGTTGATCGGTCCTCTGTGATGAAACTTGGGAGGATCATTATCATTTTCTTACAGATGTCAGATTCGTCAAACTCGAGCAACTGATCCATTAGCCTAATGATCTTTATCTTTTTATTTTAGATTTCTAAGTATTTGTGCTACTATGATTTGTTCCCTTTCTGTCTTGACCTAGTCAGAACTAAGGGGTGTGCGTGCGTGCGTGCGTGCGTGCGTGTGTTTTAAATAAGACAAAGGGTATGACTTAGAAATGACAAATTTGATAGGGTGGCCTGTTTCTGTGAAAGTGTGGTTTTAAAAAATCTCCCACCCTAGAGCTTTAACAAGTGTGGGCTTTATTTATTGTGTTCGTTTTTATCGCTGTGACAGAGCACACGAGTGAACAAAGGGTGTAGGGACTTACTTGGGCTCACAGTTTCAGCCCTTGCTGGCTGGCTCCCGTTCGTTCACTAGGCCTGAGATCAGATAGACATCATGCCGTGGAAGCTTGTGGCGGAGAAGGCTGCTCATTCCTGAGGACAAGGAAGCCAAGAGAAAATGAGGAAGGACCAACAGCACACTTCCTCAGACTAGGCCCTGCCCCCTAGTTTCCACCACCTCTCCGTGGTTCCATTGAATTACGAGTCCACAGATTAGGTTAAAGCCCTCGTGACACCATCACCTTCCACATGCCCCACCTCTGAACCAAGCCTTCAACATAGGAGCCTTCAGAAGACTTCAGTCCTTATTACCAGACATTGTGTGTGTGTGTGTGTGTGTGTGTGTGTGTGTGTGTGTGTGTGTTTCATAGCCTATAATTTTCCAGCCCTTCATGTATGTGTGGACCAAGGGTGTTTCTAAAAGGATATTTCTTTGTGAAGCACGGTAGAGAGACCACGAGGAAGCAGACACTGATGATGCCTGTGGGCTGCCATTGGAGAGCTGCATCTAGAATTAAGTGAAATTTTAAAATGATGTGCCAAGTAGGCATTATTCCCTATTTTATTTTTATTTTTGAGAGATATTATTATTCATAATATTAAAATTGAATTCCTTGCTTTATATTAGGAATTTCCAGATGAATCTGTTCAAGTGTTATTTACTGTGTGTGTGTGTGTGTGTGTGTGTGTGTGTGTGTGTGTGATGTGGGTGCTTGTGTACCACTGTGCACACATTATGACGTATTGGTGGAAGCCAGAGGACAACTTGCAGGAGTTGGCTCTCTCTCTTCCCACCGTGTCACCCTGTAGGTCCCAGCAGTAGAACTCAGGTCGTCCAGGCTTGGCTGCAGGTACCATTTCCTTCTGAGTCGTCTCCCTGGCTCATTTTAGAGGCGACTCTAAAGATTTAAGTATAAGACAAGAAACCAGGAGCAGAAGTACTAAGCTCAGTCCTTACAGCACTTACCACACAAGCATGAAGAAGGGTCCATCCCTAAGACCCATGTGAAAAGTAACATATGGATCACCCCTCCGAGGCTCAGAGAATGTGCCGGAAGAGTGGATGAGGATGGAAGAGTTGGAAGATGGGGAGGTGTGTTTCCAGAAGACTTGTGGGTGAGACATGGGGTTGCACTCATGAACTCACCATAGCTCTGGGTACTCACACGAGACATGCGCAAGATTGGGCCAGTCAGCATTCCATCATGGAAGTGGGAGGAGCTTGGGAGGCCCCACCACTCCCTGAGGGTCTGTTGATACTTTCTTGGTGATACTTTCTGTAGTGGTGTAGCTACTAGGGAGTTGCCCGTGCTCCGGTGATAACCTCCCACCTGTGCTCATGCAGAAAACTTAACACAGTGGGTCACACACTAAAGACAGGAAAGTGGGGAGTGAGCCTTCTGGTTAGACGTGTTTGGGAGCAAGGAGGAGCAAGATGGGGGTCATGGAGGGTGAAAAATGAATAAAATCCATTCTGTGCATGCCATGAAACTAAAAATGAAAATAAATTTTTAAAAAGTAGTTTTTCCAACGTGCCAGCTGTGATGGCGTGTGCTTTGTAAGCTCAATGCTGAGGAAGAAGAAAGGGACTCACTGACCCGCCAGCCTGGCCTATAAAGATATTAGCACGTGTTTTTTTATGATCTGAGGTTGCAAAATGTCTTCTGTATAATGCTGTGAAATCTGATCTCATAAAAACAAGTGGGTAAATTTGACTGCATAAAAATCTAAAACTTCTGCGTGGCATTAACTAAACAAACCACTCTCAGTGAAGTTAAAAGACAACTGTCAAACCATGAATAATATTTGCAAAACAAATAAGGTAAATGTGAGAAATATGAAAAAGACTTGAAATCTAAAAGCAAAGAACGTGCTAATTGAAAACTGGACTGAATTTGTGACCAAGCAGTTTAAAGAAGAAAAGTTTACAGAAGTTCAATAAAAGCAGACAGAAAAAAAATCTTCAACTGCTCAGTCATAAGTAACCCTAACTTCACCCACACTCCCACCCCACCCCCACAACACACACAAAAAGAAAACAAAACCAAGCAGTCTTGACCCCCTCAAACTAGGCAGGAATAGACATCTGTCTCATGTTCTACTGAGTAATGCCAACCCAGAACAGTTTCTCCGGAGCACGAAATAGCAATATGCATTTGGGATTTAACTAAGTATGTATGCCTTTGGCTCCTGCAATGTATTGTCTGGAGAGAGCTAGGCAAGCAGATGTGGCACACACCTGAGTGCTCAGAGGGCTTCCTCACTACCAGAACGTGTGTGCCGTGGAACCACTAAAGATGAATGCGACCCTGCCAAGTGTTCTAAAGAGACAAGTGCAAAGAGATTTTACACAGCACGTCTTATTTATACTGGCTTCTCAAGAGTTTGTGTTCAGTTATATTTACTTGTTTGTCTGTTTGCGTGGCTGTCTACTGATTTATTTGTGTGTGTACATGCCGCAGTGTACACATGGAGGTCAGGACAGCTTGTGGAAGAGTCAGTTTTCCCCTTCTCCACAGACTCTAAGATTGAACGAGGTGATCAGGCCTCGCAGAAAGCACCTTTACCAACTGAGATAACTTGCTGGACCTTTGTTTTGGTTTCTGAGCCTCACAGTGTAGCCCAGGCTGGCCTACAGCCCCTTTATCTACCCCGGCTGGTCTCGTATTCATGGCAAACCTCTGTCTCTGCTTGGATTAGAAGCATATGGCGCCATACCTGGCTGTAAGTTTTGTTTGTGATATATGTAAAATTCTGCATCAATGCATGAAGAAGGTATTTAGGAGCCTTCTACAAACATGAGCGATAGTTTCAGGTGATTTTGAGTTTCTTCTTTGTATTTATAATTAACACTTATATTCAGTGCAGCTATGTATTTTGATAAATATAATTCAGACGTTTCCAATCTCCAAAGGGCTTCGGTTGAATTTCCGGGCAATGTGAGTTTGCTCCCTGAGGAAAGTGTGGTGTGACTGGAAATAGCTCTGCGCCATAGGGAGCTGCGCGGTGGCATGTTTGCGCGGGTAAACAGATGGGCTCTGATCCCTGGTGCTTGCCTCAGTCAAACCTAAGGATTCCTTGTCCGTCTGCAAAACATTTGCTGACTGTCGGCGGGCTTTGGACACCATGCTAGACATCACGGCTCATACGGACAGGCAAACCTAATCTCTGCCTTTCATACACTAATAAATGGGTGACAGATGGTTATCTCAGCATACTGTGTCAGTACCCTGTGGTGATCCTGCAGAAGGGTGCCCCATCACAGGAGCAGGGGAAGACACACACAGAGGATGATTAACGTCTTTGCTTAAAAGATGGGCAAACAAAGGAGCTGGTAGGGCTGAGGCATGGCGACAGCATGGGCGGACGGCTCAGAGACGGTGCGTACAAGGTATGTCTAGAGGAGGCTGGGGGCTGAGCAAATCACCAAGAAATTAGCTAGACAATCTCACGTTAGGAAAGGAGCCCTAAGTATTGGGCAATTTCATACTAATTTTCCCCAAAACAACACTAAAATGTTCACCCAGACAGTTTAAGAATCATGTTACAGATCTGGAAATTGGCTGAACATTTGGAAAATGCTAGAAAAAAGGAAGCCAGAAGATTGGAAGCTAATTCCTCAGATGGTTGCCCTTACCTCATATTAGATAATTATGAACCCTGAAATAGTAATTTCAGAGCATGGGCTCACATGTCTGCTGAGACTGCATTGTCGCTAACCTGTGACAGAACCAAGTGAGTCATGGTATGATAGGGTGGCCTTTGTCCTTTGTGGGATTGGACATGACATACTTATTTTTGTGACTTGCTGGTGTCTTCAAGGAAATGATTCATGCAGTTTGTGCATCATATGTTATGTGCAGATATTCTTTTTGAAGACTATCAAGGGGGCTGGTGAGATGGTAAGTGACCTGAGTTCAATGCCTGCATGCATGTAAAAAAACAGGTATAGTACTGGAGAGGTAGAGACAAGTGGATCCCTGGGGCTCACTGGGCAGCAGTCTAGTCAAAATTGTGAACTCGACATGCAGAGACATACCTTGTTTCAGAAAATAGGTGGAGGGTGATTGAGAAAGACACCCAACATCGACCTCTGACCTCTAAATGCATGTAGACACGTGTGGATGCACACATGCACAAACACACACACACACACACACACACACACACACACACACACACACACACAGCATACATGTGAGCCCATGCTCTGGAATTACTATTTTAGGGTCCATGATTACCTAATATGAGGTAAAGGCGACCATCTGAGGAATTAGCTTCCGATCTTTTAGCCTCTTTTTCTGGCATTTTCCAAATGTTAAGCCAATTTCCCGATCTGTAACATGGTTCTTAGACTGTCAGGGTGAGCTTTTGGGAGTCACTGCTGCCTTAAGGTTTAAGTTTAATTTGCTTTAAATGTTTAAGTCATTGCTGCAGGTCAGCCCTGCTTACAGAGGTAAGCGCCTGTTTTCAGAGGGGAAGACGGGGACAGGGTGGGTGATATCTGTAGTACATCCGTGCCCATGGGACAGCAGGAGAAAAGGCATGGTGCCAAGTGTCCGTGAGACATCCACCTCCCTCAGACAGCAAGAGTGCGATACCGCAGCCTAGCTTTAAGCCGCCTGCCCTCCCTCAGTGTTCCTTAGCTATGAACTCTTCATTTCAGCAGTTCGTGATCAGAAATTGGTGTCACAGTTTAATGGTGTTTCTGATAACAATATACCAAACTGTGAGGAAAATTGCCCCAACCAATTAAGGGCTCCTCAGCTAATAATCCTCTGTGAGGGTGTTGATTGGCTAGTGACAAGGTTAAGAGTGTCCCATGAGAACGAGTCTATGTGAGAAGGCAGTGTGTGCTGGCTGGCAGTGGATGCCAGAGGTGCAGATTTAGGTGTCCTGCTCTTGGTCTTTAAACTGTTTTACAGGAGAAGACATCAGTGTGTAAGAAACATTCAGCAAGAAACTGAGGCTCAAAAGCAGGCACTAAAAGGTAGCAAATGTCCTGTGGCCCAAATGTCCACCAGTGCCCGGATGCTGTGCTCTGAATGTTCATGTCACCTCTCCAAGTTAATGTGATGAGAGTCTAACTCCCAGTTCAATGATGTTAAGAGGCAGATGTTTGAGGAGGTGGCTAGGTCCTGAGAGGCATCACTCATGAATGTTCTCAGTACCCTTATCAGAGAGTCCCAGGACAGCTGGCCTGTACTTTCTGCCTGTAATAATACATGAAGAAGGAACCATTTGTGAGAAAACAGGCCACACCAGACACCTGCTGGCACACTGATCCTAGACTTCTCAGCTTCCAAAATTGTGAGAAACAATCCACATGGAAGTATTCTGTAATAGCAGATGAGATAATCCACATGGAAGTATTCTGTTCTAGCAGATGAGATAATCCACATGGAAGTATTCTGTAATAGCAGATGAGATAATCCACATAGAAGTATTCTGTTAAAGCAGATGAGATAATCCACATAGAAGTATTCTGTTAAAGCAGTTGAGATAATCCACATAGAAGTATTCTGTTCTAGCAGATAAGATAATCCACATGGAAGTATTCTGTTCTAGCAGATGAGATAATCCACATGGAAGTATTCTGTTCTAGCAGAGGAGATAATCCACATAGAAGTATTCTGTTCTAGCAGAGGAGATAATCCACATAGAAGTATTCTGTTCTAGCAGATGAGATAATCCACATGGAAGTATTCTGTTCTAGCAGATGAGATAATCCACATAGAAGTATTCTGTTCTAGCAGAGGAGATAATCCACATGGAAGTATTCTGTTCTAGCAGATGAGCTACCCGTGATAGGAAACTGCAGTGTCTCCTGCTTCAGAAGTAGGGAGAAGAGTCAAATGAGATGAGATAGACTTCCCTACTTGGAGAAAAATCTAGCTCCAAATCAGGGAATCATCTTTATTTTACAACCACTGATTGTGATCTGCTTGAAGAGGGTATAAATGGTTTACTGGGTGCTGTCGCTCACGCTCAAGTGAGGGAGCCGAGGTTGTGAGAAGCAAGGTGACTTCTGAAGGTTCACACGGGTCATGTCTTACAGCATCTTTTGATTCCCAAACTTCAGTCAATGAATAGCGTGTGCTATGGAAAGAAGAGGCAAAGAAGTTAGGCTGCTAGGCCTGGAGAGGGGTTGGGAAAACTTCCAGAAACAGTGCCTTTGTCCTAGAAGCTTCCAGTTCAATGGAAGAACAAAGCCTTGGGTCACCTGTCCCTTGCTTGACAAGAGTTTTGATTGACCAGATGCTGATGTATTGAGCACTGTGTGTGTGAGGCCATGTTGGCTCTGGTCTGCCGAGTGTACAGGAAGAGATAGCTACGTTACTCTGGCTCCTGTTCCTAGTGCTGACCTACTGTGACTTTTCAGATGACAGTGACATCAGGGCTCTGAAGATGTGCCCTCTTATTATAACCTCCGCCTGGGCCAACTCTGGCTGCTAGACTCTAGGCAACTTGATCCCGAAGAAGGCCAGAGGTACCTGTGTTTGGAGTTGATTGCTAGAGACTAGTCTGGCATGCTGGGCTCTGCCTGGCCCTTGAACTCCTTGGACCAAATGAAAACTGTGCACCAGATAATTAATGTCACAATAGTAGTATGTGGATACATTTTCTGCTAACATATAACAATTAATATTTAAACATGAATAGAAATTATCTTTGAATGTTCTTAAGGTTTTTCATAATAAAAGTTTAGCTAAAGGGGCTGTAAGAAGGAAAGGGGCCCCTGTGCAGGGATGAAGATGAAGAGGGACAAATGTAATTTTTGCAGTTCACATCCTTTTAACTCACAACCCACATTTGAAGTTATATTGTGTGTGAATAAATTTTCACTTAAAATGTTTTCACAGGCTTTAATATATGACTATGAAGAAAGAAAGCAGAGCTGGAGAGAGAACTCAGTAGTTAAGAGTACTTGCTGCTTTTGCATTTGCATAGGCTCTCCATTCTCAGCTCCCCCATCAAGTGGCTCACAAGAGCCTGAGACTTCCATTCCAGTGGATGTAGTGCCCTCTTCTGGCCTCCTCGGGCACTGCACTCAGGTGGTGCACATACACATACACAAGTAAAATATAAAAGCCAAAAAAGAATTGAAGGTAAAAGGCAGAGTAGAAATAGCATATCTACAAACTATAAAGAGTGCGTTGGCTACCAGACCAAGCAATTCCCTCAAGCTGCAAGTAAAACGGAACAGTTCCCTCAAGCTGCAAGCAAAGCCATGTGGGCCCAAATCTCTATCCAGACCACGTTGCATTTCCATTTTGAAAACCACATTCAAAACAAACTAAATTACATTTGAATTCTCTTCCAGCCGTGGATATCCATGCTTTACAATGTAAATGTCACTGCTGATCTTGATATGCAACCACAGAAGAAATTCTCAATTTATATATGACTATGAGAGTTTAGTTTTAATGTACCGAGCTCCCTTGCATTTATTATGTCATCTGTGTGGCAGTATTTTTCCATTAATCTTTTAGTTCTGATTACCTCCTCTGACTCAGGAAATGTCTTTACTTCACAGTGCTCGTGTCTTGAGAGATTGGCTTTCCTCCTTGTGCCTGACCAAGTTTCCCTGATGTAGCTGTTAGATTGCCAAGGTTTAGGAGAGAAAACAGTGTGCTTTCAGTTCTAATGGAACTCTGAAAATCGGAATTACTCTTTGAAGAAATACTAACTGTGCAAATATTATTTAAAGAAAGCCTGGCTTTTGCTAGCAGATAAAGAATGTAATTAGACAGTGGCTGCCTGTTTGGCCTGCGCCATAGGAGATGAGCCAGGCAGTAGCTGGAAAGACAGATGTGTATGGTCAGACACGAGCGCCACACGGAGAAAGAAAAGGGAGGTAACAGGATGGCTTGTTCAGATTCACTGGGCAGGAAAAGTCAAGGAGTTGGCCTTTGCACACATCTCAGGAAGTGAGCCAGGAGACCCCTTGAAACAGAGTGTTTACAGAAGAGGAGGACCAGCCAGACATTTGAGAAGAACTGCCTAGTAGGTTCCAGGAGGGAAGCTTGAGACCTTGGTACCCAGGGGGGATAAACAGAGAGGGGCAGCCAGACCCAGTAGCTGAGGCCAAAATGCAGCATCCTGTCAAAATGGTAAGGAGAGGGTTCCCAGTGGATGAAGTTTGACTTTTGTTTTTAAACTTAAAGAATTCCCTAGGGTGAGAAAGGATGGGGCAGTGGGTGAGGTGTCACAGTCAGTCAGAAGAAAAATCTGATATTCTGACACACAGTAGGGTGACTAGAGTTAATAATAATGTCATCTGTGTTTCAGATAAGTAGAAGGGATATTTGAATGTTTCTAACACAAATAAATGGTGTTTAAAATGGACTAATAACCCTAATTTGATCATTGCACAATCCACATATATAGGAAAAACACCCTGTAAATGTTTGCAAGTATTGTATGCTAATCAGAAATTTATAGAGAAGTTTGGTGTGTTTTTTTTGTTTTTTTTTTTTTTTTTTTTTGGTTTTTCTAGACAGGGTTTCTCTCTGTAGCTTTGCACCTTTCCTGGATCTCGCTCTGCAGACCAGGCTGGCCTCGAACTCACAGAGATCCGCCTGCCTCTCCTCCGGAGTGCTGGGATTAAAGACGTGTGCCACCACCACCTGGTGGAGAAGTTTTTTTAAAGCACTGTCCTGGCTGTCCTGTGGGGAATTAACTGTAGAAGGTGAGAATGAGACATAATATAGTATGCTTTTAATCTCTGCTCCTAGGGTGCAGAGACAAGTGTTTCTCTGTGAGTTGAAGACACCCCAGTCTATATAGTGAGTTCTAAGCCAGCCAGGGCTATGCAGCGAGACTCTGTCTGGAAAAAAAGAAAAAGAAAAAAGGTGTGTGTCTGTGTGAGAATGGGAGCAGATGGGTGGTTAAGAGCTCTACCTCACTGTTCTAGAGAGTGATCATGGGGTCTAAACTAGAGCTATCAGTGGAGATGGGGAACCCAAAGCCAGATTTGGGGTCATGTGGAGAGTGATTAAGCATGGGCTTCATCACAGCACTCTTTATCTGTGGCTTTCTCCACGAGGATGGGAGTGGTAGAAGTTTGTACCAACAGAAGCTCTCTCTACACACACACACACACACACACACACACACACACACACACACACCAACCAGTGGCATCCTCTAAAGCTTCACACTGTGGGGTGAGCAAGAAACGTGAGTGTTCAGAAAGTGTATCAAACTCGGCTGAGAGATTAATATAGTCAGGACTCTCAGATGTTAATGTCTGTGCCTTGTTTTTACATTGGATTCGGGCTGAGACACGAAGAGCAGAATTAGAGGTGATGATGATGTGCTTGAGTGTCCAGGGCTGGGCAGTGCCCAAGCACAAGGTAGGGAGTCACTTTGTCCAGCGCTCGGCAGTGCCCAGGCATAAGGTAAAGAGTCACTTCTGGTCTCAGAACCCACAGAACCCGGTTATGCTTCCATTCATTCAGCCTGAGCAGAAGAGGGGAGTTTTAGACATGCAGCGTTGGTTTAACTGGAGTGTGTTCCCTGGCTGAGGGCCAGTGCTCCCAAAGAGGCATGCTGGTGTTCTCACCTCCCTCCCCATAGAAATCATTTCTGCCACGGTCTCTGATTCTTCCGCTCTTTCTTGTCCCTCATCCTTCTGAGTTCCTGTCTATCTCCTCCCCATTTGCCCTCAGCATTGGCCCGTGTTCCCAGTCTCTCCACTTAAGATGCATTCTCTGCGTCCTCTCCAGATAGCAGCAACACCCTATGCTCCGAGAGGAGGGGGTCTGTGTTTAAGGCATAGCTTTCTATGGAAGCTAACCAAACACCCAGATAACTTCCCATTGGGAATCTCCACTGTGCTCTCTCATCTGCCCTCCCTCTATTCCCACCATAACAGCATCAGGAGTCTTTAGGGTGCTCAGCAAAAAGTGTTTCTGTGCACCACAGAATCTCACAGCATGAAAAAGTGCCCTGTAAGCAAGATACAGTGTATGTAGACCAGGTTACATTTGTACAAAGGTGGTCAGTGCTGGTTGGCTTGACTTTCTACAGATTGTGGGGAGCAGTCAGCAGAAGGGGAATCTTGGGAGATGAGGTAGTAGGCATAGTCAGATGGCCAAGTGGAAAGGCTGGAGGAGGAAGCGGGAGACTGAGATGATTAAAATGGGGTCAAGTCAGCCAAAGCCAGGCCCACCCATAGAGCATCTTGAAGGAGACACAAGGACAACGGGAGATGATGTTTTGTTCTGTGAGGATGCCGTCCTTGTGGGAAGACTTACCAAAGGAAGGGAGATCAGAGTCAGCAGGCCTCCATCACACTCCCAGCATTCCCATCACTCATTTCCAAAACTCAGCAGATGAGGGCAAGCAGGGAATATTTTCAAAAGTAAGGAAATGATATTATTTTGCCATGAAGTTTAGTTCGGATGTGTTTTCCCATTTTAAAAGTCCAATCACCCTGCTCGTACCAGGGAATTACTTCAGCTGAAAATGACTCTATCCATTTTCTTCCCGCTCTTTGTAATAGTGACTTCGTGGCTGCTGAGGTCTTTTTAATAGTTCTATAACCCAGGTAAAGCCAGGCTCCTAGAAGCCAGCGTCAGTCCAGAGACATATTAAAAGGAACACCTGACATCATTGAAAGGCTGTTTAAACTTTTACTGAATGACCCCTAAGACCTGAAAAGCCATCTCATTCGTGAACAGCACATTGAAACTTATTCCTCCGTGAATTTCCGCCATTGCCTGTTCCCATCTTTCTTCTTTTGAACAACCTCAAAACTCACTCTTCTCTTGAATACCCTGCAACTATCCCTCTGGACCAGCCTGCTTAGGGCTTCCTGCTTCTCCTTACATCTGTTTGCCTCCCATTAGCCCTGCAACTCAAGTGCTATGCAGACTGGCCTGGTTCCTGGGGCTAACCTCCTTACCCCGCTCAGCCTGTACCATAGATCTCACTGGCTCCTCTGCCCTTAGCAAGCCAGCCTTCTGCTGAGTCCCAGGATGTCGGATACTTAACACCTGGACACATGAGAGAGACATTTCTCAGCATTCTGTCATGATTATCTGAGAATCTTTCCTCTACCAGAACTTCACTTGAGTCAGGACCCAGTGAGAGGAATTGAGTCAGATGGACATAGTCATTAGATTGTGGGTTTTCACAGACATACACACTCAGGTGCACATGCATGTGCACGCATGCACACACACACACTCACACCTGCCTTTGCCCGAACAAAAGGTAGCCGCACTAGTTAAGCGGAGTTCATGGTGTTGACTCAAAACACAGTGCCTGTTCCCGAAAGAGTAGGAGATTATTCTGAAGCAAACATGAGTGGCCATGGCTGTGGTGCAAGGATTAAGTTACCCTGAGTGATGGGTTCCACTGGAGCAGAGGTTGCTTGAACTTTCACAGGCACAGAACAAAACAAAGCCATTAATCAATGTTTGACCAATTCATTGATGGGGGTGACATCAGGTAGGCTTGTTACACAGAGCTGGGGTGGTGTGTGTGTGTGTGTGTGTGTGTGTGTGTGTGTGTGTGTGTGTGTGTCTCAGATGCCGCCCTTAGTTGTAGAGTTGACTATTGTTAGCTGTTTTTTTACTCTTTTGCGGGGCCCACCACCCAGCTCCCAAATAAATCACACATAGAGGCTTATTCTTAATTATGAACATCTGGCCTTAGCTTGGTTTGTTTCTAGTCAGCTTTTCTTAACTTAAATTGTCCCACCTACCTTTTGCTTCTAGGCTTTTCCTGTTCTCTTACTTCTGTAAGTCTTACTCTTACTCCGTGGCTTGCTGTGTAGCTGGGTAGCTGGCCCCTGGAGTCCACCTCCTTCTCTGGCTCCTCCACCTTTCCACCCAGATTTCTCCTTCTATATATTCTCTCTGCCTGCCAGCCCCGCCTATCCTTTCTCCTGCCTTGCTATTGGCCATTCAGTGTTTTATTAGACCATCAGGTGTTTTAGACAGGCACAGTAACACAGCTTCACGGAGTTAAACAAATGCAGCATAAACAAAAGTAACACACCTCAAGGTAATAGTCTACAACAGTTGATAGAAGCAAACGGTCTATGATGTAATAGTGGCATTTCAGATGTTGTACCTAATAGTGACAAAGATGTTCAGTCAGATACAGAGGTTGGTAGTGTTTATTGAGAGGCCTAATGATGCCTCTGCAGCATTCCGTCTCGCTCCCGTCATGGCATTCTACACAGTCTGTAGGGTCATCGTCTTCAGAGACCTCCACACTGGATGACCACGCACTCTCCTACTAATCAGCCGTCCTCTAAATTCATGGCTGTGGTCAGCGGAGGAAGCTCCTGCAGATGAAACAGACTAGAAAAACAACGTGTGCTTCTGGCCCCGCAGATAGTGAGTGGTGGGGTCCCCAGTCTTACATACAAAGAAGGACACGTGTGACAGTGCAGCCTTGTCTTGCTTATTGGTCCCTCATTGCTCTATAGTCTGCCAGTGTTTGTATTTATTCTAGATTTTATACAAAACATAAACACATACATTGTGTAAATTGTTACAGACCCAGATCTGAAACTCTGCCATACAAAAACCCAGCCAATGTCCCGTAAAATAGGACCATTAATGCCACTATGAGGAATGTTAACTCTGATTTTTTGCTTACCTTTTGTTTAAATATAAACAAACATTAGGTTTCATTATTGAATAAACACATAAAAGGCACAAGGGATTTGTATCTTAGTGACATTCACATACTTAGATTATGTTGTATCTTAACAGGGATATACATATACATATATATATATATATATATGTAATGTGTGTATAAGTATGAACAATCTCTGTACTTTCTCTACTAGACTCCCAAGGTCTAGATACTACTCATGTCCAATCTCCACAAAGTTTAAGTCCAAAAATATTTCTCCTTGTTATTTTTGAGCAACTGAGATCTCATTAAACCTTAAATGGTTTCATTTTGAAAGTGGTTTTATTTATCAGGATTATTTGACATAAACTCTGGAAAAAACAAAAACAAAACCTTTCTGTAAATGAGCAGAAGCCTTGTGTTAGGGATTTTCTTGGGAGCAGGCCATGTATAACTATCCTAGAAATTATTCGCTAATAACCACATTAGCACTGATGAGATCCCATGATACAGGTGCATTTACAGAAGTCATGGTTAGGAACTGCCTGACTCAGGACTTGATGACAGTTCATGCATAACATTGTTCCGAATTTAGGGTCCATCTAGTGAACCTTGGCAGTGAGATGCTGTAAGACTCGGTGAGGTGAGGGGTCTGCAGGAGACAGACAGGTTCTCAGAGAGCGAGCCGTTGCTCCCCTGCCCCGAGACAGCTGTTTCCCTAGAGCACCTTCTGTATCCCCTCCTCCCGTGTCCCCTGCAAAGCTTATCACAGAGTGTAGTCTGTATTGATAGGCGTTTTCCAGACCAGGGATGACTCAAAGTGAACTTAGATACGCCGACACGATCAAAACCTTCACTGTTTTGTGCACTTCGTACCTCTGCGTTTAAACTTCTGTCAGTCTAACGAATGTCACCCACTGGCTATTGCTACAAAAAGGGGACATAATGTTACATTTTAGAGACTAGGATGGTAAGAGAGAGAAGTTTAAAACCATGATGATATACCAGTTGTATATAGAAGTTACAGTGTCTGGGTTCCCAGCTCTACTGTTTCTAAGGTGTGTACATAATAAAAGGGAGAGGGAATGGGAGATGAAGAGGAGGAAGGAGAGAAGGGGGAGAGAGGAGATGGTGTATCTGATTAAACAAAAAAATTCAAATTTAATTAAAGGCAGTGACCCAGGGTTCAAGTAGGACTGGTATATTGTTGACTTCCTCCGCTCCTGTTCTTAGCACACATCCGGCCTCAGTTTCTCTCTTTGTGGTGCATACTTTTGAACACACCAAGTAAATAACAAAAATAACCCCTTGACTGTGTAGGAGCGAGAGTTTGAGAAATGGCCTTGGAGACATGCCTTAGCGGAATGCTGCCGTGGGCGGGGCGGGGTAGGACATAGAGCAGGGGAGGCTTGTGGAGCGGCAGAGTAGAGGGAGGTGGTTGAAGAAGAGGCTCTTTGACAACATCGAACATACTTTTTGTCCGCTTAGACTATTGGCCCAGCTCCAGCCTTCTGCCCAGGAACAGGAGAGGAAATGCTTCATGTCTCCTCCAACCAACATCACAAGGCTGTCTCCTCCCGAGACCTACCATGAGGCTTTCTGAGCTCTTCATGGCCGCGCTCAGCTCCATTAAATTAAAGGGGCTTCTAGGGAGGAAGCGGAAAAGAAAACCATCTCTTCTGTATTTTCTGTGCAGACATGTGCTTTTAAGCACAGATCATTCGTGTGTGTGTGTGTGTGTGTGTGTGTGTGTGTGTGTGTGAGAGAGAGAGAGAGAGAGAGAGAGAGAGAGAGAGAGAGAGAAGAGAGATTGTTGTTTACTTTGAGTTCTCTTTATTAGAAAAGGTTGACAGTCATTAGTGAGATAAGGAAGGATCAATTTTTTTTTAAGATTTACTTATTTTTACTTTTGTGTATATGTGATTATATATAGTGAAACTTGGCAGTGAGATGCTGTCAGACTCTGTGAGGTGAGGGGTTAGGGTTAGGAGAGATCAGAGGACCCAAGTTCCATTTCCAGCACCCACGTAGTGGCTAACAGCTCTCTGTGACTCCATTCCCAGGGGATCTGACTCCCTCTTCTGCCTAAAGGCCACTCATCATATTATTAATGTGATGCACAGACATACATGCAGACAAAATACCCATTCATATAAAGTGAAAATAAACATCTCCCCCCAAAACTAACACCCTGACTTTAATCAACTAGAAGGAGATGGGTGCTTTTTTTAATTCCAGGATTATTAAAAGTCAGAATTTTCACAAGCTTAATAGATGGAGAAGGAATGTCTGAAGATCTCCGGGAAGGGCATTCCAGCTAAGAAGGGCTCTTACCATTGTTTTCCAAGACTGGAAATCTGAGCCTACTTGGACACTCCTTTTCTCGTTTTCCTCAATGGCTGCTGCCCAGCAAGCCCCACCTCCTCTGCTGTTACCTTGAATTAGAGGCTAAAAATCCCATCCCAGATCTGTTTTGACTGAAGCCTGAAACTGTTTACAGAGGTGCAGTCGGCCTGTGTTCCTGACTTGCATTTTAATAAACCACCTGACAAGACAACAGGATGAAAGTCAAGACTGCTGGGTGTGGGGAGGAAGACAGCCTTGCTTCTGCTCTTCACCCAGTGGCCACACTGTACGGATGCCAGGACTCTGGCTTGTAGTGGTGGTTGTCCCCCAATGTGGGCTCCGGTAAAAGGCTAAGGTCGTAAATTAATTCCCCTGTGCCTCTGACAAAAGGAAATCTAGATTTCAGTAGTGATTCTCTCCCTGCCGCTATAACCCAAAATGCTGGGTTCACCCCCCTGAGGCCTGAAGACTTTCCTGCAGGCCGCATCTCTATGGAAATGCATGGCCTCTTCATTGATGGGCTGTCTGTCTCCAGACGGACTTCTTCATTTCAGGCACCAGCCTTCAGAAATCTGACAGGCCTTTGTATTTTCTTTTATTAAGTATTGTTTTTAAGAAATTGTTGCTTCTTGGAGGGTCTTACTGACTGAGGCCAGGATGAGTTTTGCATCCTGGGTTGTATAAGTAGTGATGACTGGCCAAGCTTGCCTTGGGTGGTTGTTTTCTCATTCTTTATACTTGGTCACATTGTATTGTCCTGACATTGCCCTGGCTGCTAATGACACCATCAGACCTCTCTGCTGTCTAAATTGGTCAGAGTTCTGTCTTCATGGAAAAAAAAAAAAAGCCCGTGTTTGAAGTAATGCTATTTTGAAAGTCACGACACCAGGAGCTTTTCCATTCATTGGAGAAAAATATTCATAGTTTGTCCATTACTTTCAATTCAGTTGTGATCCCTGGAGGGCTGAGAAATAGAGAGTGAATGTTTACTTTTCCACGCTGCTCAGAGTGTGATTACACTGTTGTGTGGTAGGTCAGATGGGAGAGGGAAGTGGGTCAGAGAAGAGGGGGTGGCCCTTCTTGGGGACACCTGTGCTGTGTGGTGTGCAGAGGGCTGGCCGCTCTTCCAGAAGTCTCTGCTCATGTCCTATAATGAGGTGTGATTACATGAGGTTTGGAGTCCTTGGGTAGAACATTATAGAATCTACCAGATGTGATGTTACATTTAATAATCGAAGGCTCAACTAAGTGTGCATTTGTTCAGTTAAAACATAGCAATTGTGTCATTTTGCCGGGATTTAGGACCATTAATGCCTCAAACTCAATTTGGGATGCCCATTTTTAAATTTTTATGTTTTTACCTATATTTTGATCTCTTTATGATGATGCCGGGGACATAATTATATCTGTTCTTTTTTAATTAGCAATGGTTTTTGCTACTTATGAGTAAACAATCCTTAATTAAATGTGTTGGTATTATTAACTTCCTTTTTTCATCTGAATATCAAATCAGAGTATGAGATTCTCTTGTTTACTTTTTTATTTTGAGATAGCGTTTGCTGTGCTGCCCAGACGGGCCTCAGACTCACAATGTAGCTTAGGCTGTCCCAAATACCAAGACCTTCCCATCTCAGTCTCCTGTGTGCTGGGATTACACACAGATCATCATTACAGGCAGTGAAATACTTTTACTTTGTATTTGTAGATTGAAATCCATCTATTAACTTGATAATTTTAGACTTGGGATTCCTGAAGGGCTTGTTACTGAAATTGTATCTAAGTCTCTCAGATTTCTTTGGAAAGAAGTAGAAATGTGGCTGGGGAGACGGCTCAGTTGGTAAAGTGCTTGCCACATAAGCATTAGGACCGAAGTTAAAATCCTCAGTGCTGGTGTAAAAAGCCAGGTGGGAGGGTGTACCCCTGTAATCTCAGTGCTCGGGAAGCAGAGACAGGGGTATCCTTGGGACTTGCTGGTCAGGCAGTCTAACTGAATTATCAAGCCCAGTTTCTGCAAGAAATGAGTGATACAGGAAGACACTAGACATTGACCTCTGGCTTCCACATGTATGCACAAGAACCCAACACACACACACACACACACACACACACACACACACACACACCCCACTCATCCACAAGCATACAATAGAAATGTAAATGGATTTTTCTTTGGGCTGCCAGCTCACAAAAAAACAACATGGAGACTTACTAATTATGAAAGCTCAGCCTTACCTTAGGCTTGTTTCTAAGTAGCTCTTATAACTTAAATTAGCCCATATTTTTTAAATCTACATTCCTCCACACGCTTGTTTGTTAGCTCATCTCCATTTTGCCCATCCTGGTTATTCTGGGTCTGGCTGGAGACTCTGCCTTTCTTCTTCCCAGAGCTCTCCCTGTCCAGAAGTCCTGACTGTACCTCCTGCCTGGCTATTGGCCAGTTAGCTTTTTATTAAACCAACCACAGTGACAGATCTTCACACAGTGTAAAGGAATATTCTACAACATAGAAATAAAGAAAAATTAATAGAATCAATATCTACCTTGAGTTGCCAAGTAGAAAAAAGCCCCCCCCCACACACACACACAAATGGCCTAGTCATAAACATTGGGTCTTTTATACACATTTGCATAATACATTAGCTTCATAAGGAGGAGAGAAACATTTGACAAGCACAATTTCTTGGGTGTTACTATAGCTAGTTTTCAGAAATATTGTATTAAGAGGTAGGCTAGGGAAACTATAACTACATTAGAAAGTTTTAAATACCAAAACATTTTATACAAAAGACATTTTAAGGAATATACTCATTGTACTCAATCATAGGCCATAAGAAAACATGTTACAGCTTCTTAGCTTGAAACACAAACTTTCTTAGTGATAGACAGCTATCTTTCTTAGAGGTGAGTCCATACCATTTTCGAAGCAGTTTGCTGATGAAATTTTCTAATTCCATCATTTCTGTGATCTTTCTACCTCCACAGGTTGGACCAAAGATGAGTCAAAATCACACCTGTTTTTTAACTAGTGTACCCAAGTCATTTCCTGTTGACAGGAATCTGGTGAAAATGTCATTCTTGCCATCGCCAAATCTCCATCCTAGAGGAGAACTTTGGCTGCCCTCTTTCCAAGTTTGTTCCGTGATGGATATTGATATTGAGATCTGTCTTCTCTTCTCTGGCCGTTGACAAGGCTAGGTTCCTTGTACAACTTTCTGGACTGTGCAGCCTCAGAGCCTTACCAGCCCATTGAGAGCTAGTTGATACTTGCCTCGGGGCCTTACCAGCCCATGGAGAGCTAGTTGATATTTGCCTCTGTGCATGTAACTTCACAGAAGTTAAAGTATAGACACTTTAAGTAACTGCAAACTGTCCGAATTTAATGTAAGAGCCCTAAAAGGAAAAAAAAAAATCAATTTCCAATTGATTTTATTTGTTCATCCGTACAACTCTGTAGTCATAAACGGCACCATATTTTTCAAAAGGGGGACAAATTGAAGGTGTGAACATGGAGCTGAAAATTGCTGCTATAGGCACTCCAGACAAATCGTCTCCTGGGGATAGATGAAGACATTCTCCCCAGTCTTCTTAGGCTGAGGTGTGGTGTTTCCCAACGTGTCTGGATTACAGAGCCTTTTAGACGGAAGAGCCTGTTTCTGATCCAGTGTTTCCTCACTGTCTAAGGTCTGCAGTGCAGACAAGGCAGAGCACCTGCTAGAAAAAACCCAAGATATGCATGCATGCTTCTTCCAGATTGTCCCAGATGAGCCACATGGAAAGTAAAGGCTACAAGAGAAAGGGTCTAATGTATGGCTTTGCCTTTGCTGACACTTTTCTGCCGTTGTGGTAAATTCCTTCCCTTTCTTTTTTAGATGAGTATAGAATCAAACCCGTGGAAGAGGTCAAATACATGAAAAATGGGGCAGAAGAGGAACAGAAAATCGCAGCCAGGAACCAAGAAAACCTGGTAAGAACTGAAGTTCTCTGTTAACAATGACTTGTGGGGACTGTTGGAAGAAAACCTGCATCGCACATTGAGCTGAGGCTCACACCCCGGGACAAGATTTCTGGAAAACGCTGTAGCTATTCTTAGCTTACCTGGAAGCTGCACCATTACCCTGTATCCTGTTTGTCTCAGAATAGGTCCCTTTTTAATCCTGATAAGAAAGGCTCCAGGGAAAACACAGCAGAATTATTAATGTTTCTAAAAGTCAAGTTGGAGGGAGTTAAAAAAAAAAAAAAAAGCCTGATGTAGGATTGAGATGTACTGGAGGAGGACCCCCCCCCCCCAACTCCCCACCTCCTGACACATATTCAGGTCAGGATGAATAGTAGTGTTTCATTATTCGAAACGTGTAATGAGGAGGCTGCCTTTCAAAGGAAAACCTCATACTTCTAAAATAGGTCTCCATCCAGAGAGCCTGTTCTTCACGTTCGTGGTTTTAAAGGTATCGCACTTTTGAGTTAATGTGAGAATCGTAATAATATGATGTTAGAGAGCTTCTTGCTCTGTTACAAATTACTGTACACATTCTTCCCCGGCAACCCACCGCTATGAAATATTTAGGCAGTTATCATCTTAATTGATTTTTAAGAGGTTAAAATAGTTAAGAATGTACATTTATTCAGTTGCCTTGGTACCAAATGGGCTTTGTTCATATTTCGCATATATTTTATATTTAGATTATTTGCCTCTATGATTGAGCAAATGTACTTTTTAGAATTTTGTGTAACGTTAAGTATTTTTGCTTCACTGACATTTTTTTCTAATACATATTTTGTCCTTTGGTGACTTCCGCCGCACCAACAGGGACTGACGTGGTACGAGCCACTACCCCACTACCCGTGGCTGTCATTTCCATCAGACTCTAGGGGGTGTTTAGAGGGTTTGTTTGTTTCCTTCATTCTCTTCTAAACATGTGAACAACAGCCCTAAATAGTAAAATGTCAGCAAGTGAATATTTGACATCTTAAGTAGTGAAAATAAAGGACTATCCATAGAAGGACACTTGCCTGGGACAGCCTGGCCTTGGCTTCCCCTTCTGAACCTCTGTGTGGTGTGCTGGTCTCTTGGGATCCTGAGGAAGCTAGAGACAGAATTGCCCTCACTGCTCATCCTGCTGAGGTCAGGAACCACCCCCACCACCACCACATCGTTGCAATCTGTTGACTCTTCTGATGCGTTCCTCGTCAACTCATCAGAATTGGCTATAGTGAGTGACCTGTGCAGACCAGACACACCCTTGAAGAGAGAGAGACTTCTGGTCAGTCTGGCTGATCGGTGTGGCATGTATGCCAACCCCTGCTCCTTTATTTGACCAGATGCTCAGGGTCCATACTGCCAATGACAGTTTTCCAGTGTGCAGACATTTGCATGGGAATGGGGAGGAGATAGATGCCTTTGATTCTGAAATGAGCTGGCTGCTTTCCAAAGTGAAAAGTGATTTTCAGTTATCTGTTAGTATGTTATGGCTATTAGTTTATGTCAGTGTCTAGTCTTAGCGGTACATGCTACCCAGTAGTTGCTCAATAAATGCTTTTGCTCTCCAATCTTGAGCCTTTTTGGCCACAGTTTCCATGGCTGAGGAGTCGTGTCCATGCGTCATTGATGTCCTCCAAATTCACAGACAGAAATATATTCTGGTTTCTGTCATTCTTTTGCGTCTACATATTCCACTCTGCTTCTCATTATTTAAGGTCTTTGTAAAGGGAACCTTTCTTAATGAAGGCAAAGATAACAGAATCTGTAAAGAGGGAACTTTCTTTCCTGACAGCAAAGTCAGGTACTTTTGTGAAACAGAACAACTGCAAGACATAGATAGGTAATAGAGACGTAAGAGCCTGGGAGAAAACATCTGTGATAATAAACAGTGAGGCTCACATCTGAGATACATAAAATAGACCTCTAGATAAGAAAGAAAGGGGTAATCTGTTAGAAAAATAGAGAAATGAATAGACCAAGCGGTTCATTGTAAGCCATCTAAGGCCGTCGGCATACAAAACGGTGTACTCCATCACTCGGACTGTGCGCATTCTCTCGGAGACACCAGTTCTCTCTCCGTCTCTGAAGAATGCTGTCCCCCACTCCCCCCACGGCATGCTTGCCTGGGTTTCTGGTGGGCTGCTCTCTAAAAACACTTGTGCTTTTTGTTCATCTGATTTTGTATTTTCCAAGAGCCAGAGGTGTGCCGGTTCTCAAACCGGTTTGTGCTGGTCGAATGTCATTGTAATTATGTAATTTAGTTAAATAATATGCAAGCCAGTGAAACACCCGGCGTGGAGAGAGCTGTTACAGTGAAATTTAAATGGAGTGCTTTGAAATGTCTTGATGAAGGCAGGTTATTAAAAGCTTGCTGTTTAATTGAATTCTGCATTCAGACTCCTTTACAAGGTCTTTACTTTCTCGCTTCACTTAAGAAACCAAGCAGGAGTCACAGCTGTCTTTGAGGACATGGTCGGTGAAGGAGGTGCAGAGGTAGTCCTCTCTCGCTGATCCTCACAGAAAGGAGAAGCCATGTTCTTCTGACAAAGGATGGGGGAAAAAATGTGATCTTGATATTTTAAAATAAAATATGTTTACTGTACATACACATTTTATATGCCCCTACTTTGATTCAATGACTTTAATTGCCAGTTGGAATGCTATCACCTAATACGACTTACTGTAATTAGGAAAATACAAATTAAAAGGTGGTCCCATTTTTTTCACTCATTAGATTGGGGAAAAGTTGAAGTTGGATAATAGACTTTGGCAGGGTTGTAGGAAACTATGTGTTCGCATACCAATAGTAACCGCCTCTCTCCGAGGACAGCGTAGTGGTTGGCGTCTGTGAACGTTGAAGCATGCATATCCTTGGCTCAGCACTTCCACGGCTGGTATCCAGTGAGCAGCTGCCTGAGTGCATGTGGAAGCTGGCACAAGACATTCACCACTAGTGCTGTTTATATTGGTTTTTAAAAAATTGAACGAAAAATTATCTTCCTGTCAGTAAGAGACCAGTAGTTACATCCCACTAAGCAACAATTAAAAATAATGAGTTGGAACTGTTATGGGAGAAACCATGCCAATTTCAGCCCTGATATATGTACTGTGATGCCATTTAAGATATTTTTAAAATGAACCCAAAACAAGAAAGCCCTGTATTTTCCCACAAATATCCATGTATATGCAAAAACTTATAGATATTTCAGAAAGCTGTGATAGATGTGTTCCAGACTAGCAGCACACAAAGTTCAGCTAACTGATTGGCAAAATGGGCATGATTGTGGAACTGACTTTAGTGAGAAGTTGTGCCAGTTACATAAGATTAGCACAGTTCCTGGCAAAGACCATGCCACATTGGCTATTATTTAACTTTTGTTAATGGAGTTGTGTTGCTTAGGAGCAGATGAGAAAGAATTAATTATTTGTTCAAGGGAGATTTTTATTATTTAAACTTTGATTGAAAATGCATTTATTCAAAGGGGGTAAAATAACAAGTTCCTAGTTTTGACTACTTCAGAATCTTAAGTAGAATCATGACATTTTCTTGTTGTCTTGGGTAGATAGAGTCCGTGTGAGGGAGGGCTGGAAGTCAGCCAGAGGGAAACACGAGAATCATCAAGTCTTATGCTATGGAGGTTCATAATTTTGCACGTAAATAATTTAAACGGGTATTGCTCTAGACTTGGCAGTATCCAGCCCTTCCCTCTGCTAGTGTCTTAACAAAGAATATTGCATGTGTAGTTTGGAAGCCCTCCTCACTGTTAATAAAACATTGTCTGGTTTGCTTTAGTTAACACTTACTATTCTGAGGACATCCTCCCCCAAGAGCTGTGAAACCATTTCATGCCAATTTGTTTACTTTGCTTGTTTAGGGTATGTGCTTCCTAGATTTACATGTGTTGCATTTATTTTTATTCACTCTTTGAAGATATCTTGGTATAAATGAGAAGATACTTTTCTCTCAGATGATACACAACACGAGTTTTTGCTTTCTGTCTTGTCCTTGGCATTGAAGGATGATTTAAAACACCTCTCTATGGTGCTAGAGAGATGACTCAGTGCTTGGTAAAGAGAGTTTACTACCCTTGGAGAGGACCCTAAGCTTGGCTCCAACAACAGTGTCAGGTAGCTCACAACCAGCTGTAGCTACAGCTCCAAAGAACTCCACGCCCTCTCCTGGCTGCCTCAGGAAAGTGCACTCATGTGCACATACCCACACATGTGTATCTGTGCACATAATTAAAGATAAAAAAGCAAATTAAAAAAACACCCGTATCTAAATCACTAGTTCCTAAATACAGCCAAGGAACAGAATTTTTTAAATGAAATGTTCTGATGTGCTTCATCAGGGAAATGGAAGTGGAATTTAGTTTTATGAGTGACACCCCCCACACACACACACACACCCCTCTTAAGTCTGTGAGTTTTCCAAGCATATCCCCAGTGCACTGAATTTCCCAACAATATCAGGGCATTTGATTGCAGAGAAGGCTTGACATTAGGAAATACCTGTGATAAGACACAGTGTACAGTGTACTAGAAACACGTGAGCGTGTTAGGAGCAGTGACATCATCTAGCTGCTAAGTAAGGAAGTGCCCCTTGCCAGAGGGCTCCTTTTCTGCAAAGTACGGAAGTGAGGAACAGCTGGGAACATGAACCAGAGAATGTCTGTGATTCCACTGAGTGATTTAGGTCAACAGGAAAGCCAAGTGCTCCAGACCAGTTACCAAATCACTCTAATTATCAGTATCTACTTTGTAAGAAATAAAGGGCCTCTGAATGAAGGTTATAAACTTCAGGTGCTAACACAATGTTTGTTCTAATCAGATAAGCACCCCCATAGAGATGGTCTCATAATTAGCAATGCAGAAGTCCACGGGGACCGCATTGGTTTAACTTGTGGTACCGTGTTTACCTTTACTGTGACTCTCAGAGCAGCTAATACAATAGCAAACTGACTTTTCTGCTTAAAGTTTGGCGTGCTGATCTTGGAGATGACTGTTTTCGACCGCTTGTCCTCAAAGGCAAGGTTAGATCATTCTTTTTAGAAACCAAATAATGTAAAACGCTCTGACTTTGAATTGTCCCGTTTTCCAACATCGCTAGTACATTTTAGAAGGGGATACATGAACTGCCCGTGGCTGAGGTGGTACTGATAGAGAAGTGGGGCACCGTATAGACCACCTCTGCTCCAGCTGCAGCTCGGATTGCCCTCAGGTTGGGGCTTAGGTGAGTTGTTGGGTATAGCTGAGGTCTGAACTTGGAGAGACTTGCTTCCTGGCTTAAGGACCTATGGAGACTGAAAAATTCCCACAACGAAGCAAAGGAAGACATGCTTGGTAGCTTATTTCCATGAGGAAATGAGTTACCTGTCTTGATATAACCAAATACCCAAGAGAAGGCCACATAAGGGAGGGAGAGTTCATTCTGGTTCACAGTTTGCGGGGATCGTGTCCATCACGGAGAGGAAGAAAGACACTGTGCAGTTTCAGGGTGACAGGAGTGTCCCACTGAGACTCCTGCACACTTGGTACAACAGGAAGCAGAGATCAGACAGGAAGTGGGCAGGCTGTCAAACCTTAGGGCCTGCCCTCCAGTGACCTACTTCCTTCAGCAGTATTTCACCCCCTGAATGTTCCACAACCTTCCGGAGCAGCACCACCAGTTAAGGACTGATGCATTCAAACACGTGAACCTGTGGAGGAGATTTCACATTTAAACCACAACAGCAGGATACAGACTTTCCTATAATGTAGTTATTGCTTTGTCATTAGACTTAGTCCAAGGACATATAGAGTTTAAGTATTCTAAGGATGAGGAATCCTCTTCCTTCTTCGTCATATGGGTTGACATCAGCCTAAAGTTCTTCCAGGTAATTATCAGCCAGAGGAGAGCAGAATATGTGAGCAGAGGGCTTTGACATCCTTCTCTCCCACTCTGTTTTACGGAGAAAGAGTAGCTGGAAGGACAGACCCTCTTCGTCCATCCCGGAAGACTTCCTTTTCCCAGCTGGCATTTTTTGTGTCACGTGAGCCAAGCACATTCAAGCTCTTACAGATTATTCTAGCACTGTGGTCATTTGTTTTCCAGTAGAACAGAAGTGGAGTTTAATCTCTAAGGAGGAGGGATTTGTTGACTCAGCCTTCTGAGTGTCCTGTGATTAGCAGAAGGCTGGCTCCTGATTTGGGAACAGCTTGTTATGAGATTAAAACAGTACTCACAGGTGTTCTGTACCCTACAGACCATCACAGACCATCACTGCCATGCCTGGTTAAACAGTCACCGGGATCCATTGCCATTATTGGTATTTTATGGCAGAAACAAAGGTAGGTTCTAAGTAAGCATTTTACCCACTACCCTTGAAGAAAGACCTCTTATCGTGGTGTGCTTCCAGGAAGCAAAGGGTCAGTTATATACAACACTGCACACACCATACACAGAAATCAATGACTTAAATGGTGCTGGGGAACAGGGGTGCTGGGTATTGTGCCCAGAGCCCCACACATGTAAGACAGGTGCTGTACCACTGAGCCACACCCCAGTTCCTCAAAAATGTTTTTGAAACAATAGCAAGACCATACCAAAAGGAAAGCGTAGAGGAACGTGACTGAAGTCCTGTTTCAGGGGACTTTTCTCTCTCCCATCCTGATACATACACTAACAAGGTGAGAGTGAGCAACGTGTTTGGGTCCCAGAACCCTCTTGAATATATCCCATTTCAATGAACGCCGTTCTGACCATCAGTTAGGCACTTCAGACACACCAAAGGAATAGGAGGTTTGACAAGGTCAAGTGGTACCTCTCAGGAAACTTAAAGGGAGACAGATGTGCACAGTGCAAACAGAAGTGATGAAGCCTCTTAGTGAGACCTTGAGAAGACTGGGGAGAACTAGGATGAAGCAGTGGGCCCTCGCTGGGGATCTTAGGAAGAGTCACAGTGGGCCAGTGTTGTAGCAAGGCCTGAGTGAGGCCAGCTTGTCACTAGCAAAGGAGACTGGAAAGATTTTCAGCAGAAGGGAACGTGTGAGACAATTGTGGAGGTGTGGCAGGAATGATTAGTGACTTGGGAGGCTGATGGGGTACATTAGGACGTTTTTCTGTGACTAGTTGACATATCAACTAGTTTTATGTTTTAGCTTTTATCTTTTTCCCATGGTGACACATTAGTTCCTGGTTTACTAGGAGTCACCTTGTGTAGTCTCTACCACAGCATTTGTATCTACAGACTAAACAAGGCTGACCCCACTGGTCGAAGTTAATGATGGAGGGTGTTGATGACTTCCTGTTCCCAGCATTGTTAGCATTGTGATCACTTTTCAAGATGCTTTCCTTGAATGGTCTTAGACAAGTCTGCTCTCGGTCTCCTTCTACGCAGTAGTGGACAGCCTCTGGACTAGCCCCTGAAATGATAGAGTGCACATAAGCAATGCTTAGATTTAGATTTCTGGTCTCTTTACCAACTGTAACCCCAATGTTTTAAGTAGAAGTCGACAGGCGCCATCTTCAAGGCAAAATTATGCCCATGTCACTTTGGGTATCTTTTCATCTCTAACATATGGACATTGTGCGTGCAAGTGGCTCAGTTACACCAGTGCATTCTGGGAAATGAGTGACAGCTGAGATGGCCGCCATCATTAGAGCATGTCGAGTCATAGTATAGTGGTGTGCCTGTTCTGCGGGCTCTTCAGATTTCTCTCCTATAACCTATGAGAGGCTAAAAATAAAACCAGAGTGTATAAGTTTCATTCGTCTGTTGATGAACTCAGTGAGCTGGCCTCACCTCAGTTTAATAATGTATGCCATGGAAGGGAGAGTATCCAAAGAAGCCATGATGTTTCCCAAAGCTGGGCTCTGGTCAGCATCTCTCCTTCATTTGTGAGAAGATGATATCCAGAATTTGCAGAGACGAAGGATTCACTGGCTTCATAGTTTTTATCTTCAAAGGGTTCTTGGTAATCCTGCAAATGTGTGATCATTCAGAAGAGGGAGGGAGGGAGCAAGGAAGCGAGGGAGTAGAAAGAATAAACGAACAAGGCATAAAATATTCATCCATCTCCTTTAAGAGTGAGGGGGTGTGTTGCTTAACCTGTCAATATCATAATAGGCATGTGAAAATACTGCTCTAACAGCCTGCCTCACATGCATAATAGGGCTAATTTAATTTATTTACTCTGTGTTCTGTATAATAGTTGATGCCAGATTTCCTCCTTCTTTGAAAAATAAAAACAATTGATAGTGACAACAATATTTTTCCAAACTCAGTCAGCTGCCTTGGTTTTCTGTTTTCTGTCTGAGTGGGCGGTTACCTAACAGATTTTAATTCGTGGACACACTTCCCATAACCCAGTAATTTAAGGGCTTGGTTAATCCCAGATAAATACTTCTTTGGTGGATCTTTATGGTTAAGGGAACTTAACCAGACGTGAGATGGTATTCTGCGGAAGGGAACTGGCATATGAAGAAAGGATTAGTCCCAGAAACGAAGCAGAAGGCTCACTGTGAGAACAGAGACACCGCAGGACTGACATGATTCTGGGTCTCCCAAATGCTGCCCAGGGGCTCCTTACTCCTCTGGAGTCTACAGCATGCTAACATGCAAAGGACAGCAGGAGACAGCAGCTGGAGACCGGAAAGGGAAAGCGTGCTCTGGCCGGTGCCCTGCCATGGTACCTTAACCCCCATAATGCTTCAGCTCCTTATCCAGGATCCTTGTTGGCCAGCCAGGGAGAGGGGCTGAGCCAACATGTACCAAGTGCCACGTGTTCACTCCTGGTGTTTAGCTGTGCTTCCAAAATTAACTTTTCCTTCTTCATAAATATACTACTTGCTTGAATTACTTTAAAACACACTTGGCAAAAGAAAGAAGTGAATAAAAATAAATAAAATCATTTACAAGTCCCACGAGAACCATTTATGTTTTTATACCTCATAGGCACAGAAATGTAACATTCCCAAGCAAAAAATAGACTTTACAAGGCTAAATATAGTCTAACCATATGTCCAGCAATCATGCTTCTAGGTTCTTTTCCGAACTGATTGAAAAACCTGTGACCATACAGAAACCATGTGACTCCTGATAGCAGTTCCATTCATAATCATCCAAAACTGGAAGAAGCCAAGATGTCCTTGGTAGATGAATGGACAAACTATGGCATATCCGTACAATAGAATATTACTCAGTGATGAAAATGAATGAGTTGCCAGGCAACAGGAAAGTTTAATGAATCGTAAATTCATATTCATATTGCTAACTCTTTAAGTTAGCTGGGCTTTTACTTGGGATCATTAGCGATTTGAATTCTCTCTTGCTGTCTTGGGTAGAACTTGACATGGAATATAAAAATAAATCCAGCTATTACTATTCTAAAGCTCACCATGGACAAACTTACACTGGCATTGTTGCTTTAGAAAATAAGAATTGTGGGGCTGGAGAGATGGCTTAGGGGTTAAGAGCACTGGCTACTCTTAAGGAGGACCTGGGTTCGATCCCAGCACAGCCACCTGCAACTCCAGTTCCAGAGTATCTGACACCCTCTTCTGGCTTCCACAGATACTGCACACACATAGTGCATAGATATACAAGCAAGCAAAACACCCATAAAATAAAACAATAAAAGTTAAAAAATATTTTTTAAAAAAAAAAGAAAGAAAATAAGAATTGTTTGCCGTTCTGAGATAAACTAACTCCCAGTGTATTTAATCATTTTGTAAGCCCTACTCTTGTTTCTGGATTAAAAATAAAGGCAAACACTTTGCAAGCTCCTACCTCTCTTCCTTGATAAGTAGCCTAAACAGTAAGTAAAATGTTTACATGGGGACATTTTTGTAGTCCCCAAATCTTTAAGAAGTTAATTCTCAATAAGAGAGTGTGAGGCCTACAGCTTAGCCACCACTTGAAATACATATGGTATTTTAGTGTGTGCACCCTGTCCCCAAGATAAAGTTCTAGTTGCTTCAGAAAGGTACAGTTGTTTCAGCCTGGAAGGCTTCGCCATCGGCATCCTTCTGATGAACTGTTATGATATAGCAGGACCTCTGCACTGTTTCCTGCCCTCCTTATGTTTGGAAGCTTCTGCAGATTGCTTGACACACGATCCTACTGAGATCCCAAGGGCACCTGCTTAGGATGGGGATGGGTTATGCTTGACTAGATGACCAAGATGGCAGTCTGTAGAGGCTGTGAGCTCACGTGGATGACCAAAGTGTCCACACGGGACTTCTGTACATGTTACAGGATTCTTGCAGCTGGTAGACTAGTGATAGTCGCATGTATCACCTGATAATTGGCTTTGTACAGGCAGTGGTGACACTTCCTGTAATTGTCACAGAGCCTACCCAGATGTAAAGAAGTCGAAAATAGACCCCACCTCTTCATGGCAAAGGAACCCAGGGGATGGGAGAGAATGCCCCAGCCACCTTTAGGAACTATAATCACAACTTGCTCAGGTTTCTGGGTAGTTAGGGAGTGCTCTATGGGAAAAACATTGCAGGAAACCCCACTGACTGTAGACATCTGGATGGAGCCCTTCAATCTAATTCCTGTTCAAAAACAAAAGCTGACCAAGAAAAACAACCTTGAGCTTCTGTCCCGAAGGAAATACTCTTGTAAGCATTGGGTACCACAGGCACACTATCTACCCCTTAGGTACTCACAGCACACTATCTACCCCTTAGGTACTCACAGCACACTGTCTACCCCTTAGGTACCCACAGGCACACTATCTACCCCTTAGGTACTCACAGGCACACTATCTACCCCTTAGGTACCCACAGGCACACTATCTACCTTTTAGGTACCCACAGCACACTATCTACCCCAGGGAACAAGTCCTGTTGTCCATCAAGTCAGACAGAGTGATCCTGAGAAAAACATTAACCTTGCTTCTAACTCCACAAACTCCACAACCCTTGCCCCTCCACCTATAACAGGAATGATTGTCACAGGTCTGGGTTACTTTGGGGAATAAGTTCCGGTCTGGGTTACTTTGAGGAATAAGTTCCATGTTCTTTGTAAACACTTAGTCAACAGTGCAGTAAGTTTTTGTTTTGTTTTGGGTTTTTTTTTATTTTTAATTTTTTTTTATTTTTTGAGACAGGGTTTCTCTGTGTAACAGACAGTCCTGGCTGTCCTGAAACTCACTTTGTAGACCGGGGTGGCCTCAAACTCAATGAGATCTGCCTGCCTCTGCCTCCCGAGTGCTGGGATTAAAGGCCTGCACCACCACTGCCTGGCCACAGTAAGTTCTTAATAAAAGGTAGTGGTTATTACTCCATCTTTATTTCTTTATTTCCATCTACAGCATATGCCTTCAAAAGTTTCTAGAAAAATTCCAGGCATTTATATGCTTGTGAATCACAGTTTTACAGTTTTGTTGAACATAACCCATAGAATCTTAAAACTAAGGTTTCTAATTCCAGTTTTAGTCTGTTAACATAGATATAGTACTATAACCAGTATTAATAATTGTTTAGTCTCCTAAGAATCCTAATATGGTGGTCATTGTTGAGTTGTTGGGTTTAAAGTGGAAGATTGCACATCTTAACCCCCAACCTTCAAGTGTAGATTAGCCCATGTTGCATCTGAAATTGGAGAAAGAACAGAATCAGAGAATTTGTAGTGAACGATACTGCTTGTTTTACTAGAATGTGCCATCACGCATTAATGAGGAAAAGCTGTGTCTATCTTTAGGCAGCGCTCTTGTCTCAAGAGTCTGCTAATTAGCTAAATGTTTGGCATATCTCTGTCACCCCGGTGGCCTGGATAATTAAAGTCAGCTTTAAGCTCAACAGTCTTCCATGTCTTATCTCTGCTTTTGAAGGCATCCTCATCCACTGAGCTTTTTCATGGTAGTGGCTCGCTCCCCAGATGAGCAGAGAGAGGGGGTTCACCAAGTTTATCACACTTTTCACACTTTGAAAGAACCCTTAAGTTACAGATAGCCTTTCACTTTCTCAAAAGTACCATTTCTATTTTTAAGGGGGAGAAGGGGGAATCTCTCCAGGGTTAAAGCTCTTGGTAACGCCTCAGTCTTTGACAAGAAACAGAAAGATTCACGATTCAGCATTAAGGGACCAGTGGTTGACCCCATTGTTTGAACTTGATTTATTTTTTTACACAAAAATTCAAAGAGTGTCATGAAATTGAGAAGTCCCACAGTCTGAGACTGATGTGGTGTAGCATGTTACCAACGGAGGTATCAGGGGCTGGAGAGATGGCCCAGTGCTGAAGCCGCTTGTTGCTCTTGCGTTGGACCTGGGTTTGGTTTCCAGCATCTTCCTGGTTATCACAGCCATCCATAACTTCTATTCCCGGGGATCAATGCCCTCTTCGGACCTCTGCAGGTGTGCTTCTGACCACCAGGCATGCTTGTGGTACACATATACACGTGTAGGCAAAACACACACACACACACACACACACACACACACACACACAGAGTAAATCTAAAACACACAAACAAATGGAACACAGACCCAGAAAAAAAGAAAGCCCCAGCCCCATCCATCTATCCATTCTTTCCCTCGCTCGCAGAGTAAGTGTTCATAAATCACAGATTACATCTCAGTTCCTGGCGTGGTTTGGGATGTGATCAGGAATACCCAGAGTCCTCTGTCTGCTCCTGGGAGGCAAACCCATGAGCAACCTGTTTCCATGGGACCTCCTGATGGGTCTAAAGTGTGAGCATATGGCACTGTGTGCACCTGACTCTAACAGAACATTAAGGAAGCCTTCATGGGGGAGAGACACCCCCTCTCCACCGTTTTCATTGAGCTTGAGCCTCAAGAGTCCTGTGGAAACCACTGTGGAGAGCCACATGCCCCTGTCATTATCTGTGTATGATGAGCGATGCTGCAGGGTTGGCCTCATTCATGGGAGTCGCCTCTGCGCTGGGATATTTTGTTTATTCTACAAGTAATCATGTATGGGAATTGAGCCTAGAGTAGCCATGAAAGGGTTTGCAGAGTTGTAAGAAATACGACCTCTGTGTGATGCCTGTATCCCAGAAGAAACAGACTGGTAAAGAACTTACTAATGGTAAAGCTCTAACTGCAGACTACATGAGCAGCAGGTCATGGGGACAGTCAGTTATGTGTGAGGAGCTGTGGGAAGGCTTGCAGGGCAGTGTTGAGAACGTCAGGTGAGGGATAGAAGGAGCAAAGGCCAAGGACTTAAGTCATGGTGGCCAGTCAGAGCCTCTGGGGCCTGACATGACGGAGTGTAAGATTCAGTATCTGAAGGGCTTTGAGCACACCCTGACAAAACTGGACACATTGTCACGTGATGGTGGAATGCCTGCCTGTGACTTCAGATACCCAGGTTCAGACCTCTGCACCCCCTTACTCGAGTGTACTTACCTCTCTGAGCCTGAGTTCCTTGAGGACACGATCACAAGGTCTTGCTAACAGGGCTATTGTGATAGCTCCATGAGACAGTGCCAGGAAAGCCTGAAGTAGCAGATGGAGAGTGACGCTTACCATTGCTGTTGCTGACACGTTGTATCCCATGGCCATTTGGAAGCCTTTGAAAGTCGTTGTCTTGCTGTAGCTACTCCAGCCTGGGGAACCACTATACGTTATCTTCAGGGGTTATTTTGAGGGTTCAGCAAGATCAACCTGTGTGAAGGGTTTCTAACTGCTGGTGTGTTAGTCACTTTTCTCATTGGACTAACCTGGCAAAAGCGGCTTAATTAAGGAAGGGAGGCTTTATTTGGGCTCCTGGTAGTGGGTACTGTCTGTCACCGCAGGGGGAAAGGGTGGTGGAGAGCAGCTGGAGGACCATGAGACACTTGTTCCTGTCACATCTGAAGTCAGGATGGAGGGAGAGATGAACGCCAATGCTCAGCTAGCTCCCTCCTCTTTCTCTCGGGGACCCCAGCCTATGAGATGGTACTGCACATACTAGGGCCCGCCTTCCTCACTCAGTTAAACCTTATGAAAGCGTCCCAATAGGCCCAACGGCAAGTGTGTTTCCTTGGTTATTTCTAAATCCAGTCATGTTAATGAGGAACATTATGCATCACGGCTAGGTGCATATGAAGTGCTAGGTACATGTGTGTACATATATTTAATGAAATATGTGAAGGAATAGAAAACGTTTCTTTACTTGGCAATGAATCAGGTAAATTCAGAGAAGCAGAGCTTCTTGCCTGAGGTGGTTCATCTAATAAAATGTAAATGAGTATTCAGTAGATGTCCGACTCCATTTTGGGGGCAACTACATCTTAAAATTTGATTTAAAGGACATCTGTAGTCCTGTCATCATAATACATTTTTCATTCAGGGAGAATGCTGTCAATCTTGGTTAGATTCGAGTAATAGCTTTTGTAGATGCACAGTCATGGCTGGCATGAATTTTGCATTTCAGGCTTTTTTTAGCATTATATCATTTTCCATTTTCCTTTCTCATCATTGTGTTAAATTTTAATGGGTGTGTAAAAGTACTTCAAATTGATTTTCCTTCGCTTTTATCCTGAGTATTAGTCTACTTCCTGTTATTCATCATCCGTAGTTCATAGTGTTTCTATAAGCATGTCCCCAGATACAGCCAACCTCTTCTGTTGTCTTTTATTGCCTTAGATACGTTTTCAGAAGTGGGATCACTGACTTGATGGTCATGAACAGTTTTATTGTTTTTGACATTCACTGCCTAGACTCTCCCACTGGTTTGGAGACTGCCAGTTTCAACACTGATGGAAGATGAGTAGTTTATGTTTTAAAAAACTTTTACAGAATTCATGATAAATACAAGTGATACCTCATTTTGCTTTGCATGTTTTAATTAACGCTTTGAAATACGTTTTCACCTAATTTAATAACCCCTCTCTTTTCTCCCTGATCTCCTTGTTCTTACTCAGTTACCAAGTGTGGCTTGAGTACCTACTGCTGCAGGCCGCAGGAATATATCATAAGAACTCAGCTGGTTATGGCAAAGTCACTACCTGGAGGAATCAGGGAATTCCTCCAGAGGAAGCCAAATCCCAAGGAGTTTTTGGTGTTACTTGGCTTGTTATATATCAGCTGTATTCTGTTATAAAAATCATGTGTGCCTTCATAGTTTTCCTAATTGATTTTTCCCTAAGAAGGGCTAACAATGTGCACTGATCACTCTCTAGCCATACACATTCTAGGCATTTGGAGAACAGCCCCAGGAAAGGCTTTCTCTGGAATCAGATATCTCCCCTAGCCATTTTCAAGGACTAAAGGAGACACCACCCAGGTGGTCACCCAACTTCCGAGGACTAACAGTGATAACCACCCACAGGCGAGTCTCCTGACTTAAGGTAAATTCCACAAGGAGACACCGCCCAGGTGGTCATCCACTTTCCGAGGACTAACAGTGATAAGAGCCCACATACAAGTCTCCTGACTTAAGGTAAATTCCACAAGGAGACACCGCCTAGGAGAGGTGGATGTTAAGTAATAGCTTTACACAGTTTAGCTCGGACCCTCCCTTTTATATACCGGGACTTCCAGGGCACGAAGAAGAGAAGAGAAAAGAGAATGGAAGAACTAGATGGGTAAGAACTTGAGAGGAACAAACTGAGATGGGGAAGAACTAGATTGAAGGGCTAGAAGAGAGGACTAGAGGAACGAGATAGAAGATGAGGAAGAGCCAGATGGGGAAGAACAAGATGAGGAAGAGCCAGATGAGAGAGAAGGAGATGGGAGAGGAGCTGATAGGGGAAAGAACTAGATAGATGAGAACCTAGAAGGGTCAGAACTATATGAAGGAATTAAGATAGAACCTAGAGGTAGATAAATATAGAGAAATCAGGCAAGAAAGGAGCTAGACATGAGAGCAGAATAGAAGCTGTGTAGAGAGAGAACTGTCACAGAATAATAAAGTGTATGAACTAAGGAGTCTCGTGTACATAGATTCATTTCTTTTCATCAAAGATTAATTGTCAGCTGGTTGTAGATTCTTCCCGGACCCTGGGAGGGGACTATCTAGGGGCTGGATCCCCATAGTCCCCGATAACCTACTCTTTGCCAGACATAAGTCTTTAGATGCAGAAAGGAGTGAAAGACGTGGGGTTTTATACTTTGCTAGCGATGGTGTGTGAATGCATACACGGTTTTAGCTTCCTAAGAAGTGTCCACGTGTGATCTGAATAAGACACCAGAGGCAGGAATAACAGGTGCTTGTTGAATAAAACAGCTACTGAGCCATCTCCAAAGATGTTATTGAGGTATGCATATACATGCATAGATGTATGTGTGAGTGTTCTTAGTAGCTGTGAATTTATAGTAATTACTCATTATCATGGTATGGTATGGCAAGAAGAATGCTTGTCGTAAGATAAGAGCACCTCCCAGGAAAGAGACGGAAGGACCTAGCCCAGCAGAAGGGAATGAAAAGAACGAGTCAGTCATGGAGGAGCGGAGCGTTGGAAGACACAGCATGAAGGAGGTTACAGAAAGAGTTAGCCTCTCAGGTGCCGCCTGGGGGGGCATTTGCTCAGTTGGGCTCCCTCCTGGAGGTCCTCAGTAAATTGGCAGACGCAGTCCCTGGGTCTCGTCAAAACCAAAGCCAACCCCATGCTCTTGTGTTCCTAGTGCAGAAGGGCAGCATGGCAGAGCAGTGGTCTGTGTGTCAGAGCCAAATAGACACTCTTCACATCGGGCTCTGCAGTCTGCTAGTTCGGTGACCCTGTGCAATGCTAATGCCATCTAAAGAGTTACGGTTTCTATACCTTCACCTTCGTATTTTATGGAGCTGTTAGAATGGAATGGTCAGATACAAGATGCTTAATGCAGTGCCTAGCACATGTGGATCCTTTGTATATAGCAGCTGCTGTGATGGTTACTATTCCTTTAAAGAGAATGTATAGGGGATGTACATTCAGTGTAGATTACCCAGAGGTAGAGCATTTTTTTTCTAACATGAATGAGGCCCTGAGTTCCTTCCCTAGCAATTTTATAAGTAAAAGAATTTATATGTACGTAGATGTAATAGTGATTTTTGTTTAAAAAAATATGTATTATATACATACCCTTTTCTTCTGGTCACAGCTAGTCATAGAAACAGGGAAGCGAAGCAGTTAAGGACTTAACTGCTTAACTGTCGGCCTTTGGTGAATAACTTGATCACTTTAGATCTCAGTTTCCACATCTGCGAAATGGAGACAATAATTAACACCCAGCACATAGATTCCTTTTGAAGTTTAAACCAGGAATGGTGTGGGCCTCATAGTAAGTGCTGGATCGTTGGTAGCATTGGTGACTGGAGACGGCTTTGACAAGGATGAAGAAGATGATGGTCTTTATAATGATGGTGTTGACCGTAGTAACGGCCTCTGGATAAAGTCATTTCATTCCCCTTTCAGCATAAACTAATTCTATGGCTTCTGACATTTCAATCCCTCCGTTACCCATTACTTCATTACTTTGTCCTTAGGGGTCTTAAATTCTCTTTTTCTTTTTCGGGGTTCACTTGTATTTAATCTTCTGCTCCTTTTGTCCCAGTCAGGCTGTTTGATCCATCATGGTCAATGCTAAATAACTTTTTTTTTAAATACAGGGTCTCCCCATACAGCCTGACCTGATCTCAGACTCACACAGTAGCCTAAGCTGGCCTTGAACTTTGGACACTCCTGCTTCTGCTTCCCGAGTGCTAGGATTACAGTCAAATGCCACCATACCCACCCATATGTCCTTTGTAATAGTTACTGCCTTCTCTTAAATCAGAGATCATATCACTCGTCATACTTACGTGTTCCTCAGGCAGGAGTGATTCTGTGGTCACCCAGCCCTGTCACAATCAGCATCTCCCTACAAGGATTTTTCTCTCTCCTTCCATCCCTGGTATTGGGGGCAAACGGTCTGATTTTTGTAGATCTGGTATGGGGGTAATATTGGTGTGCACAGAAGCCTGACGGGACACATTCAGACCCTTAAATATTCTGTAGACTTTCTCCCTCCAGACCCTAACTCCTCCTCCATCCCTTCTCATTTCCTCTCAATGGTGTCTACAGTGGGAATAACTGGACCTATACAGTTTTCTACCTGGTTTTAGACTTAATGTTTTCTGTTTTTATTTCTTGCCACACGTAACACAACAGAGGTTCTTTTCGGTGTTGTATTTGCCTTTGGCACAGAGTTTTAGAAACCAACTGTCCGTCCCTCGCCCTTCACTCTTTGCGGGTACCACTTCTCTGGAGATCTCTCAGTACTGTTGTCTGTGTCTGCCATGATCGCCCCTTCCCAATGTCTGCTGATTTTTCACTGTTCTGTGTCTGTCTCTCATGCCCACGTCTTCCTCGCTAGCCCTCCAGCCTGCAGCGCTGACCTTACTGTTGACTAGGCCATGAGCATCCTGCTGCTGTCACAGAGTAAGTGCGTCCGTCCTGCTCTGGTCGTCTCTTAATGAGAATGTTTCTTTCCATCCCCAGAGAATGAATAACGTCTGCTTCCTGGGTATTTTTCGCATGATGTGCTCTGTTTACTTCAAGGGATTTATAATTGCTTCTCAGATCTTCCAAGCTTTTCTTTTTCATTAGTGCTACATAGCTGTCTCATTAGGGCCAGATTCCTCCCTCTTCTCTCTTAGGTTTTGAGTGTCAGTTATAAGAGAATGGAGTTTCAGGTCCACGTCCGCCAGCATGGGGGCTAAGAGCAGGTCTTTTCCCAGCCCTGCCCAGGAGTCAGCAGGGTACAGCTGAGGTTGTAGTTCAGGGCAGTTTCAGGGAACACGTTGATCTTTCCTACGCCAGCTGATCACCGCCAGTGTTTATCTTCACAACAGCAGAGGCATGGGCACGGTTCACATTTCATGTCATCAGTGTGTTAGTTTAGAAATAAAAATTGTCTTGTCTTGACTTTTATTCTTTGCGAGCATGTGTGTAACTGATTGAATTAATACTCAGATAATTTTCTGTGGGGTTTTGGGGTTTTTGTGTTTAGAGAAAAGTCTCTCTTCTTCTTCTCATTTTCCTCAACAAACTGAGTTTTGCCTCTGATGATGACAAAAATCTAGAGTGAGTTCTGGTGGAGTGGGGAACGTTAGAGACAGAGGGAGTGGGTTTGATACCACGGCATTGCCTGTCTGGCCTCAGACAAGTCAAAAACGTCGATGTGAGCCTCAGTTTCTCAGCTGTAAGACAGAAGCAGTCATGCTGCAGGTCTTCCAAGAGGGCTACGAAGATTAAACAGAGAAACATCTAAGGTGCTGCCCCTCACAGGCTCCTAGGAAATGACAGCTGCTGTTCTCAGTGCCGTTGAACTCCAAGTGGTTGGAAAGCAAAGCCAGTTCTACAGTGCAGATCTGAGTCAGACCTAGGGAGAGCTCATGGGCACTATTTTTATTATTAAAAATATAAAACACTAGATGGGGACCGTGTGGCTCTTCGCTGTCCCTCTGTGATGACCGCTCCTCTGTCCCACCCTGCCTGCTCCATTGCTGCCACTGCCCTGGGTATTAAAGCCGTGTCTTAATGCGGAGCTGAACATGCCTTGAGCAAAGACAGCAGTTTCTTGTGGCTCTTGTGTTATCCCTGATCAGGTGAGCGCGTCTCTGGGCTTTGGTCCACCCTCCCTGAGCCCTGAGGTTTTCTTTGAATCCCTGAGCCATTTGCCTGGCCCATGGTAAGCAATCTCAAGAGAATCCCTCTTCACCTCCTCTCCTAGCATAGCCTGTCACTGCCGGTCACCCTAGTTTAGGCAGCACATTCCTAGCCACAGGCTCCTTGGAGCGGCATGCATTAGGAAGTCTATGCGTGGGTATTGTCATGTAGCTTTGAATAACTCTTGACAAGAAGCATAGAGGAGTGTTCCTTGCCAGCTAGCGCCTGCAATTTATTCTGGAGTGAAGTGGAATTTCTGTCTGAATTTCCTGAATGTTGGTCACACAGCTTTAAGGAGATGGAAGGTGCCCCTGCCGGGTCTCCTGAGCCCAGGTGTGGCCCTCTCTCTCAGCTTTTCTGCATTATAAATGTTTTGTTTCTGTCTCAGCACAGAAGATGGAGCAAAAGACGTTATTACAAGCCATGACTTCTCTGTTTAATTCATTTTTACACTGTATTTCAGGGTTCATTTTCCTTCCGTAGTCATTCATGAAGCATATATATATTAATAGAACAGCTTCCAATAGAACGGCCCCCATGCGTGAGGAGTAAAGTGAGGGGATAAGCCCATTTCCCCCAAGATGCTTACAACTTGTCGGGATGGTTTGGAAACATGAAAAACTAAAATATGGTTAAACAGACGATGCTGTGGAGATCCTAGATACAGAGTATTTTCCCTCAGAGTCAGGGAGAGAGCAGGCAAGGACACTCAAGAGACACTCGGGAGATAGTGAGAGCATGCTCACAGAAGGATGAGGAGAGATACCTCCGGAAGGGAATGTAGGCCTTGGTTGGCCAACAAAGGGAGCTGTGGGGGCGAAGAATCTAGAAAGGTTGGCCCGGGGGGCGGGGGGGGGGGGGGGTGTCTTACAAGGTAAAAGCTCAGGCTTTCTCAGGCGACGGGAATCCTGGGGGGTGGTGAAGGGGGGTGTTGAAATCCAGTACGTGACATCAGCTTTGAAACGGTAACGAGACTGAAGAGTCTGAGCCCTCCACAGTTCAGTGAAGCAGAACAGCAATGTGTCATAGGAAAGTAAGCCCCGCTCCCAATGCCGTCCTTCATTCCTGCTCACATGGAAATGACTCAGGACAGCTCTGAGAGGACGTGGAAAGAGGGGTGTGTGAAATCCGACCTGTGATTTCAGCTGTCAGGTGATTTGGAATCCGCTCTCTCCACAAGGAGCTCCCAAGAACAACCTCCAAAGAAATGTTCCAGCAGGGAGAAAGAAGCCCTGCCTGGCCCTGCTTCCATAGGCTGGGTCCAGAGTGTAGCAAGTGGGTAGGCGAGTTACCTCCAGGAGCCGTTCCCAGCCATTTCACAACTTCTTACACACACGGCCTCAGATGCAGGAGGGACAGCAGGCAGCACCTTTTCCTGTGGAGTGTCACTTCCAAACAAGCGAGCAAACCAGAGAAACGGTGCAATCTTCTCCGTTCTGATGAAAAACGTTAACCCAAAACAAATGTGGCCCCTCGCCTCTCGGCTGGACTCGACCTTAGGTGAGGCTGAGTTTTCTCGTATGTTCACCAAAAGCTGCTTGTTTTCACAGTCAAAGCCAGATCCCAGTTGTATCTGAGGTCAAGTGCAGAACATCACTGACAGCTGCCCAGAGGACAGCTGTGCTGCCCAGAGGACAGCTGTGGCAATGTGGAGAAGAGAGGCAAGTGGGAGCCGCTGGTCCTGGGAGCCTCAGTGTTCTGTGTGGCTCTGGTGTGCGTGCTGCGGTTGGGGTTTACTTCGGCTGCCTCCTAAGAGGTCTGTAGCTCTAGGCCTTACAACCCTTGTCCGTTCGACTGAAGTTTGTGCGTGGCATCAAGGCCCAGTGTCATCTTTTTTGCTTGCAGATATCCAGCTTTCCTAGCAGCAGTTGTTCAAAGAAAATACAGGTCCTTATTGAACCGCCCCGGCACCTTCACCAAAAACCGCTCGACCGAACACGCAAGAGCTCATTTCCGGGCCTTCCGTTCCATTCCGTTGTTCTCTGGGTCTTTCTTTATGTCATACTGTGCTGGTGGTGTTTTTTTGTTTTTGTTTTTGTTTTGAAATAACTTATTAGTTTTAACAATTTATTTTGTGGTGTTTTTCCAGATTTTTGTACGTATTAGGTTATGTCATCTGCAAGCAGATCATTTTACAATTTTGATACTTTTTCTTCTTTCTCTTCCTTACGTTATTGCCCTGGCTAGAACTTCAAGTTCTATGCCAAATAGAAGTGGTGAAAGCTGACATTTATTTTATTCTTTGTTCTTTGTTCTGAATATTAGAGAAGAGTTATTGGCCATTGAGTCTGATGTTTGCTGTGGGGTTTATATGTAGCTTTTATCGTGTTTTATCTTCTTTTCCTAATTTGTTGACCTTTAAATCATGAGTAAGTGTTGGATTTTGCCGGGTGCTTTTTCTGCATCGGCTAGGCTGACAATACGAGGCTGGTTCCTTCCTTCTGTTGATACGTGTTGTCATAGCTGACCCTCTCTTACTCATCATCCATACATGGCTGAACAAACCATCCTTGTATTCCAGGAGTCAACCCAACTTGGTTACGGTGTGCAATCCTTTCTCCCTCGATGGCATTAAATTAAGTTTGCTAATATTTTGTTAAAAATTTGATGTCGCTGTCGGTAAAAGATACTAGACTGTAATTTGCTTTTGTGTAGTGCCTTGAGCTTTGGAATTAGAGTCGTTTTAGTCTTCCAGAATGAGTTAGGAAGTGTTCCTTTTTTTAATTTTTTGGGAAAGTTTGATTAAGACCGGCATTCATCCTTCTCTGTTTGTTTGAATTCACCAGCAAAGCCTCGGGCCTATGACATTTCACACACTATATTTCACCCTTTAAATTACAGTGAAAAGCTCCTTGTACAGTATTGCAGTCACTGGGGATGCTCACTACTAACATTTTCAGTCTTCTCCCACGGGGCTCATGGGAACTTCTTTGCCCCTGTCACTATATACTTCTTTTACCTGGAATGACAGTGGAGATGATATGTGTCACATCCCAGGGAATCCCTTGAGCCAATGCAAAATTCTACAGATTTCTCTTGCTTAGTGTCATGACCAATAAAGGTCTGGATTGTTAGTCTCTTGTCTTTGCCTCTGAGTGAGAACATGACTTTTGCAGCAGTATCCCCAGTGATGATGGACATGAAAACTGAGTTGTTGTTTGAAACTATTGAGTTTAGGAGTGTGTTAGCACAACTTAAGCTCCCTCTGAGGGAAAAAGATACCCCTCCCCATGAATGGTAAGCAATGGGAGTTGAGGTAGTCACGCTGCAGTGTCCATTGTGGTTAATAAGTACCAATAAATCTTGTATACAGTATATGTATCCTTCTGTACTGTCTAAAACACTTTTTTTTTTTCGGTTTTTCGAGACAGGGTTTCTCTGTGTAGCTTTGCACCTTTCCTGGAACTCACTTGGTAGCCCAGGCTGGCCTCGAACTCACAGAGATCCGCCTGGCTCTGCCTCCCGAGTGCTGGGATTAAAGGCGTGCGCCACCACCGCCCGGCTCTAAAACACTTTTATCCAAATGCTAATCAGTAGTGCTCTAATTACTTTCTTGTCTTATTTGCTGTCTTTTCCTAGTAGTTATTCCTAAGTATTCTCACTAGTTTTTTAAGTGAATGTGTATCCCTGAACATCTTATGTTTTGAGCATCTTAGAGGTGTATCAAGATTCTAAAAGAAATTGACAGACATAGTATATTCTTGAATGTGGCAGTTGTTACTATTTGGGGATGTAGCAGTTTCTAAATTAACTTTGAGAAAAGTCCAATGTGCTAGAACATTCCATATGTAGTCTCATAATAAGTGACTTTCTGTTCTGTAAACTGTAAATGGTCACGTGTTAAATGCCATCATACCAGCTTTCCACTCTAAGAGTTTATCATGTCTGACTATTTAAAACTGTAATTGAAGTATATTGGTTCATTTTTTTAAAAAAATGACCTTTTTTTAAAGGATAAATCCATCTATCTGAAAGCCAATTACAAGAATAAATAACATTACTTATGTGCTCCTATCTGTTACATATTCTAAGTGATGCACATAAATTAGCTCATAAAATCTTCATAACAATCATCTTATGCATAAGCAAATGGGAGTAGAAAAATCAAGAAGTTTGCTAAGACATTTGTCACTGGAGAATGGAAGAAATGGGGTTTGAAACCATGTTGTCCGGCCTGAGCCTCTATCTGTACTCAACTCCCACTTGAGTGGGAGCCCCAAATTACCGTGCCCTCTGATGCTTATGCCTGAGTGGGCAGTGGTGGCAGCACAGATAGAATATACATTGTGTGTGTTTCCTACCACAGTTAGCATGTGAGACTTTTTTAAACTCAGGAGACACAAGGGTTTGTTTTATCTGTTTGGCAAACATCATTAGTTTCCACTTCAAGCATCCTGTTAACCGACCGAGTTTTCTGTGATGGTCAGAAGAACCCCAGTGGACCACCTAGTTGATGATTGCCTGTCCACCCTCCTCTTTTCCCTCCTAACACAACAATCATGACCTCATCTCTTCTTTTGGTCCCAGGCTAGGACTGTTTACAAGTATCTATCTGGGTGTCTTAAGGTAACAGAAAAGGGTGTAGAACCTTTTCTCCCAGACCCTGCAGAACGTCATCTGACCATGACATATTTACCCAGAGAGCTCATGGTGGTCCCCAGACAATGCTAAGAGCCTGAAATGTTAACAGCAGTGCTCTGGCATGCTCCTGCATAGCGGAGTAGACATGGAAGTGCTCCTCTTGGCTTGCTCTTTGGAAAAGGTGTGCCCGGGAGTGGGACCCAGTGGCATCGTGGACAGTTGTGCGGAGATGCTCAAGATGAATCCTCTGAACTTCAGCGGGATGATGAGGGCCTGTAATGTGTTTTCAAGTGTAAGGGCTATAGCACCTTGGCCAGCTCTCCATTTACACTTTTGTAAGGATGGAGTTCCTGACTTTCCAGAGTTGAATGTTGTGGAGAGAGACAAATGTGATTAATTGCACAAACCATGTTCTTGTTTCTGTCCTCAGGCAGATTCCTCCCCGACACAGGGTGCAGTCGTATTTAGCCTGTCATGATGTTGTCACAACTTGTCAGGAGGCTCAGTCAGTGCCTTTGCCACTTGCAGCTGCTTAACTGAGCAGAAACCCCAGCCCTTCTGCTGGATCTCTGGTGGGTGTGGAGATACTGAGGAATAGGACCAGGGAATTCATAGAATAAAACCAAGAGCAAACACTGTGTACCTGCCACAGGCCAAGCACTTTACATGCTTCTATTCACTGACTACAAATAACTGTGTTTGCAGTATTCCTACCTCACGGAGGAAGAACTCTTAAGTACTTAGGCAGCTTGTCTGGGATCATGGAGACGGGCAGCCTGGCAGGAGGGACTAGCATGACTGGAGCATAGTCCACAGTAGTATTCACTCAGGATAGTAAATTACAGGATGAATAGTGGTTTCGAAGAAGGAATGCATGTTGTAGCAAAATACGTCATTGCTTTTTATTATGGGAAGTTCCAGGCGATACTTGTGACCCGCGTGTCGGAATTCTGAGCTGTTTAACCAGAGGCGAGATCTCACAGGAGAAACCATTAGCCCTCCCTGCTTAGAAAATGACGCAGATCCTAAGTACAGTAAGAGGCAGCGCCTGCTTGTGTGTGGCACAGTATGTGTGGAGCAAGTACCGGTGACAAGAGAGAGGCCATACCCTTGGTGTCTGCCTGAGGACTCAGGAGAGCTTTGGGTGGGAGGGAGGTTCACATCGATGGGCCCAAAGCTCACAATTGCGTTTCTCAAAGATGTCCCACCTCCCAAGAATACAGCATCCCTTGGGGCAAAGGGACGAGGATGGGGGTGGAAATAGCCCATGGCTTCATCCAAAGCCATCTTTGTTCTTGGAAAGAAAGGAGAACTCTCTTCGGGGGATGAGTGCCAGTGAAACACCTTCGTAAGCCATGGAGAGCATCACCTTACCACAGGAGCCAATGCTCTTTGATTTTCCCGCCACAGACCAGTGCAGCCTGGGAAAGTAACAGTGACTCTTGTATTAGACTGTTACTTTTTCATGGTGTACTAAGTGAAGAATCAGCAAGTCAGTCTAGTAGCCAGACAAGACCTTCTTGCTTGCTCCTTTAAGAGATTAAAGTGATCATTTCACACCATACAACCGATTGGTTTGGAACCCTAGATGTTTAGAAAATGCTTTCTGAAACTACAACTTCCCTGATGTGGTGTGTCTACTGCATCAGGTATATTTGTTTTCATTTAAAAGAATGTTTTCAATGACTTCTGACAGTATTGATACATGTGATGGACAATTTAGTGAAATATCCTGGAGAATAATTGTTTTAAAGCAGTAAGCACCGTTTATTGTCATGGGTGTGGTTCTAGGGCTAGGTGGGGGTGGGGGTTCTCGTGATTTCAGGTACTCTTGCTTCTCTGGAATGTCACTGAGTTCCAGTCTTTTTATGGCTTTTCATAAAAGATAAAGTATCTTCTCCCCCGAGATCCATTTACTCTCCCCAAGAACTGTTGGGTTGTATTTAACTATTGTGATGGTTCCCTCAAGTTCTGCGGCGTTTTAAAACACAAGACATTGAGTTCTTGTCCGACCCCCCCTCCTCTCTCTCTTCCTTGTGAAACTTCTGGTGGGGTAGGAGTGGGAAAATCAGTGTTTGGATTTAGGTCACGTCGGATGTTCATGGCATGATGTTCTCACGTCAGCCTCGGGTGACCACTTACTGTTCTGTGTAGAGTGCATTCAGAAGGAGCTCTGTCTATGGTCAACCCCAACTTCAGCGGGTATTATTCTGCAGCATTGATCGCATCGGGGAGATTTTAAGTGTCGTGGTGGTGGTGTGGAGGTTGAGGCGTGCATGCTAGCTTCCAGTCTCTAGTAATAAGCCGTTTGGCTCCTTACAAAGAATCTTTCCTTCCACATCCCCGACGATGTCCTGGATGTGTCCTAAGAACTTGTGAGTTGAAAGAAAGCCTAGTCAAAGCAACCAGATGGCGTCTCCCCCACTTGTTGAACACGCTTGTCTGAGGACTGGGGGAAACCAGAGCTCTCCTGCTGTATTGGTATCACATTCCTTGGTCAAAGTTTGGGCCAAATCTTTTTGAATTTTACCGCATATTACTTGCAGTAGGGTGGGGACAAGGGTGGGGTGGTGGTGGTTGATATCGGGTCTGACCTAGTCCAGGGCTGTCTAAAACTCCCTCCAAAGCCAAAGCTGCCCTTAACTCCTGATTCTTCTGCCTCTACCTCTCAAGTACTGAACTCCTAGGCATGTACCACCATGTCTGGCTTATATAGACTCTTTTGATCTTGGTAATTAACCATTAGGCCTTTATCATATGTGGTATACTAGTTGTTTACTACCGCGTTAGGAGTTGCCACAGAAGTTACCTTAAAACAAGTACTTAACTCCTGTCATAGTTTCTGAGTTCAGGATCAGGGCAGTTTAGCTGGAGGTGCAGGTTCCGGGTATTTCATGAGATTGCTGTTGGCCAAAGGTTTCCATTGTCTCAAGATACAGCTGGGGCTAGAGGGTTCATTTCCGAGCTCCTTCATGGCTGTATAGAGGCCTTCCATAGGCAGCCTATATGTTCTCACAGGGAAGCTGCTGGCTTCTGCCAGAGCATACTCCCGGAGACAGAGCCAGCAAGCCAGAGGGCTACTGAGTGGAAAACATCCATCTTTCATAATCTAATCTTCGAAGTGACATGCCCACGCTTTTGCCACAGACCATTGCTTACATAGGCCAATCCCATGGGGAGAGACTCCCAAAAGGTGTGAACTCTGGGATTCCAGGAGGCCACCTTGGAGGTTACCAGCCTCATGAGGTTGCTCTCAATACAAACCCCAGGGAAGCGCCACTGAGCCACCTGGCCATCTGCCCGTGGCATGATGATGCATTCATTATATTGGAGACTGTGTTGCAAGCTGTTAAGAAGATCTCTATATGCAGACATGAAAATATCTAAATTATATAATAGTAAGTAAGGAATTGTGATAGGAAGTGATGTATCACTGCCTGTATTTTACGTAAATTTAAAATTAGATGTGCATACAATCTGGTATACTACTCTTTATAAGAATGGAAAACTCTTACCAGCGGTTAACTCCTCCACCTCTTTCTTTCCCTTCCTTTCTCTGGTTGGGAATTTTTAGAACTTCAGAACTGAGACACCTCTGTCTGCAGGGGTGACTATCCCCTGTCTACTCGGAGCATTTCGCTGCTTCCCACACACATCTCTCCTTTTCCAGTGCAGAGTCTGCTGGCAGCTACTGCTCAGGCTGTAACTGTTCCTCCACCACCTCAGCTTCTCATTTGCAGGGTTCCTGTCACTCGGTTTGCAGCCTGAGTCACAGGTAGGAGAAGTGCCTGTGTGTCCTCAGATAACTGGGCAGCAATTTTTGTCTCAACGAGGACTTCAAGTCCCGAGATGCCTGGTCTGTCTGGAGTCTCCTGAGTCACTGGAGCTCTGTCTTTGCTGAGCAGCCTGCCAGCTCGAGGATGCTGTCTCAAAGCCCCTTCAGCTCCACGCTGGCCTTGAGGCACAGCCAGCCTGACTCTGCTGTTTTCTAGAAGCAGTGTGTTTCTTTCCAGCCCTAGAGGAAAATGTTTCAATGAAAATCCTCCTTCCGATTTTGAACGGATGAATCCATCTTTTAGTCTGCCAAAAAAAATGAGGATCCCACAGACGGTGTTGTGTATGTAAATCTTCTAGGCATCCCCTTCATGCCCCAAGTTGAGCATTTCCTTCAGTGTAACATCTCCACGGCTATCCTTTTCATTAATGCATTCCTTAAATATACATTTTAGCATTTTCTTTAGCAGTGGCAAAAAGCCCGGTTCCTGCTGTGGAGGATCTTGCTGTCCAATAGGCAGGCCTGATGCTACCCAGTTAAGCATAAATGACTCCATACTGCCTTAAGTGCTGGGAATGAAAAGGACTGTTGTATATGCAAGGCTCGACCTGCAGGATCAGTGAAAGATTATGTATTGCCTTTGTGCAAATTAGCGGCAAAATTGCCCTCTGTGTGGACAAATTGAAAGGCAGCCTCCAAGTACATGCAGACTTGCTGGCGTAGTCTGGCAGGTTGATGGGCCCCTTTTCTGGTTCTCACAAAGGCTTTCTTTTCTCCAGCTGGACACAGCCCAGCCCCAGCACTCCTCTCTTAGCTGGCAGATCAGCCTCCCCACCCTGGTACCTTGACGACAGTTTTCACCCAGCTGACAGCCCAGGCTCTGGGCACTGGCTAACCTGGAGGATCAAAGCAGGCCTAAGAGAAGACCTCAGAATGAACTGGTAGTCGTTAGAGGGGGGAGTGAAGGGGGCCATCGATAGCCTTTCAGGTGAAGGACAGTGAGAATCAACAGAGTTGGGCCAGGGAGATAGATCCCACAGTAAAGTGCCTGCTGAATGAACATGAGGACCTGGGTTGGGGCCCCTGGCACCTGCATGCAAAGTCAAGGGCAGCAGCCTATGCCTATCACCCCAGTCCTGGGGAGGTGGAAACAGCCCACCCTGTACCTTGCTGGCTACCCAGTCTGGCCTACTTGATAAGCTCCAGTTTCAGTGGGAGACCCTGTATCAAAAAACAAGGTGGAAAGTGATTGAAGACTCAATATTGACCTCTGGCCTACACATACTGCGTGCTCACACAAGCACGCACATACACCATCACCACCACCACTACCACCACTACCACCACCACCACCACCATCACTACCACCACCACCACCACTACCACCACCATCACCACCACCACTACCACCACCATCACCACCACCACCGCCACCAAAGTTGGGGAGACCTCTTCCAGGAACTAAGTATACAGAGAACTAAACAGGTCAAGATCTTCTCTTGTCTGTATAGGGGTCTGACCTATGTAGCTTCCTTTTTGTCTTTGACTGTGATGGTTCTTTACTTACTTGGATTTATGTCTGTGATACTATCCCATTGCCAGTTAAACATACAGAATCTCTCTCTGCACAAAGGACATGTGCTCAGGTTCTTAGGGCAGCTGATAGAAATGTGGTTTCTAGGAAGCACAGAGAAGAAATGTAGGAAATGCTAAAGAAGCTCTTTTCATTCCCTGCCTCAGGGTTAGTGCACACACATGCATGTGCAGGCTACACACACACACACACACACACACACACACACACACACACACACACACACACGGGAGGGAGTAGGGAGGAGAGAGAGACAGAGAGACAGAGAGAGAACAAGCCTGTCTGTAGAGAGAATAAAGCCAAATGTGGTTCTCTACTTTTTTTTAGCCTTTCAGATATTTAAATTTTTTAGCTAATATCTTAAGTTATTTTTTAAAATCGAATAGATTAAATGAGAACAATCAAAATGAATGTGCCATCCTCTAGGAAGATGGCATGGGAAAACGTCAGACAAGAATCCCAGTAATGCATGTTTGATATTCATAGCCGTCTGAAATGTGGACCTAGGACGTCAGAAACGTGACACTCCAAAGCACCCAGTCTGGTGATTGGAAACAGACAGCTGCTGCTGCCACCTCATCAGCAGCCACTCTGATGTCACCTGCTCCTTCTGACCATTGCAAAGGTCGCTAGAGCCTGGGGAAGGCCTGTCCTCTGCTGTGCCTCGCATCTGGGTCTGTCTCTCAAAGCCTTGCTGATGGTTCCTGGTGGTACCTCCCCCTGCGTGGTCTGAGGGAGAATGGGCTGGATGCCACCAGGTGGGAATCAGACCTGTGGCAGTTCACACCCACCTCTCCCAATCATACAAACATATTCATTCTCCTCCCATCCCTCTCCCTCCCTCCCTCCCTTCTTCCCCCCACCCCACAATGGGCAGGTTAAATTGGTCCTAATAGAGGACATGAATTAGGCCAGCCTAGTGGCACACACCTTTAATCCCGGCACTTGGGAGACAGGCAAATAGATCTCTGTCAGTTCAAGGCCAGCCTACAAAATGAGATCCTGTCTCAGAAAAAGAGGAAGTAGACGGTTAACCTGTAAGTGATTCAGATCAGGGTTGAGTGGGAACTTCCCTTTAATTATTCATTTGATCCACACTCCTCCCAGACTCATTAGAGAAGACTAAGTCCTTAGCAAGTACTGCACTGTACACTTAGCAGTGTACACTGAGTCCTTAGCAAGTATTGCACTGTAAACCCACAGGGTCTTTAGACACTGCTCAGGAAGTCTGTGAACTTTCAGGAAGTCTGTGAACTTGAATATGAAATGCACTGTACTCAAAAAAAAAACCCAACTAGACTTTTATTTTTACTAACCTCTAGCAGAATTTCAGCTTCTAATTTTGACCCATTTCAGGACACCTCTCTTTAGAGGAAGGAATACAGTGCCCTGCAAACACCCTGATTATGAACATGGGTGTGATATGGTAACAGGGCCTGTGCACTTGGAGCTCTGTATGTCACAAGTATTTCTATATAATATTAAAGTTGTTGAAATATTAGTGTTCACACACACACATATACACGCACAAGTAAGGCACGCCTGATGGGATAGACAGCCACCTCACTGTGTAACTTTAGAACACTAAAGTGGGACTCAGTTTCCCCACTTGTGAAACAGTTTAATCACGACTAGGAATCTCAGTGGCGGGACTCACTCTTCACCCTTTAGTTTTATATATAAAAGTATGAGGCCTTGTTCTTTGCAGTTTGCGTCTCTGTTAATGGCAGTGTATTAAAATATAAGAAGTCTATACTTGAATCTGCAAAATGAAGGAATGTCGGATACAACAGTTACACCTCTTTTTAGTTGTTGGACTTAAATGTTTTAGCCTCCCGTTTTCTGTTCCTAAAACAGTGCGTTCCCCATACATTCTCTGCCTGTGAGGTAGGGTCTCTGTGGGTATGTCTTCTTTTTAAATTATGTAATGACAAATCAGAGTTATCACAGGGGTGTCACTTATGAGATACGAACGGATGTTACGATTTTTAATTAAGCACAGAAGAATAAAATGAAGCTGGCTAGCCTACCCGTTACTTCAAGTATTTGGTATTTTTGTGGTGAACATATGATACTGAAATCTGCAGTACTAACAACTAGCTATGTTCAGTACAATGTGCGATACAGATGTAAAGAATCCATACTCCTCACGTCTAACTGTGGCCTGGTGCCCTTTGAGTATCATGTCTGCATCCCTCTCACCTTTCAGGTCCTAGTAGTGATTGCTGATGTGCGTTTGATAGTTTTAGATTCCACATCTTTCAGTGTTTAATTTATTTCACTTAGCTTAATGATCTCCAAATCTGTGTTATCCCACACAACATCATTCTTTGTAAAAGGCTGAATTGTATTCCATGGTGTACATGCGCCACATTTTCTTTATCTGTTCATCCATTGATAGAAATGTTCACCATGAGCATGGGTGTTCAGGAGACCCTTTGTCAAACTGATGTCACATCTTTTAGGCAGATGCCCAAATGAGAGGTAATTGGATTGTACAGTAGTTCTATTGCCTTTATTTATTGTGAATTCTTGAGATCAGAGGTCAGCTTACAGAGTCCTTGTCTCCTCCCACCATGTGGTTCCAAGGGGGTGGAACTCGGGTTGTAAGCCTTGACAAGAGCCTCACTCACTGAGCCATTTTGCTGCTCCATGTAGTAATTCTATTTTAGTTTTCTGAGGGACTTCCTGAAGATTTCCGCAGTAGCTGTGCTGATTCACCGAGAGGTTTGCTGTTGTCTTCTTGCTTTTGTGGTGTGTGAAAATTTACATGTAGGTAAGAAAGGGAACCCACCGCACGGTCCTGGAATGTTCTGGGTCGGTGTTTTCACCCTGAGCTATCACTTGCCACATTAATGGAAAATAAGGCGGGATTGCTTGCTTTAGAAAAGTATTTTGAAAGGAGAGTAAATGAATTTGCTGCAGTTTTATAGGCTGCCCAGTTTTCTTTACCCACTTTTTAAAGGCAAATTATAATGCCACATAGAACGTATTTACCAAATTCTCTTAGCTGCCTTACTTACATAGCCAGGCAGGGCAGATAAGCAGGAGTTCAGGCAGGCAGTCTGCCCTCCAGGAGTTTAGTTCCTGCTGCTTTGGTGGGACGGATTTACTGGATGGATCTGAACCATAGCTAGCAGCTGGTGACAATGATAGAAGAAATTAATAACATGCTTTCAGAAAAGAGCTGCAAAATAATTTAAAAAGCAATAAATGGGAACGTGCGATCACAAACCCTTAAAAAAAAAAATACAACAAAGTGAGTATGAGAAGAGACATGGGATCAAGTGGAACTGACCCAAGAGCCCCGAGACACACACACAGATACTGATGCTCCAGTATCTGAGCACCCCGCAACCCAGTGGGGGGAAATGGATTGATGGTCACATCCCAGTGAATACAGATGAGTTAGAGAATCATCATTTTTAATCATGTTATTCAAATCTACAACTTAACAATTGATAAGTCTTTAGCCCATATTGGAATGGGGTAGTGTTTGGAATAAAAAGCAGAAGAAACCACAGTTATGCTTCATCCTGCCTTAGTAAAGAAAGCCCTAATTATGAGGAACAAAACCAACTCAAATTACCATAAATAAACCAAGACATCACCTCGCCAGATCTCAGGTTACCCCAAGGGCAGGAACAGGGCTGGGGCAGACCTTCCCAGGGTCCAAAGGGAAGTAGTTCTAGATTCTGGAAGGACCTGAGCGCTGTATCTGCAGCTGCCTCCCTGCTGGGCTCATCATTAAGGAAGCTCAGTTGCATAACTGGGTTGGTTCTCCTTCTGGCTAGCTGCTCTTCCTGTTGCAGTCTGTTGTCTGGTGGGAGGGTGAGCCCGCTGCCGCCTCTGGGCAGGAGTGCACTGGACAGAAAGCGGCTCTGGGCAAGGCAAGAGTGGTTCATGCAGAGTGTGTGTGAATTTGAAATGTCATAGATCGGATAACACACAAACACTTAAAAAGGCAAATGCCGCCTGAGAAAAATATTTATGGCAAGTGTCATGCCAAAATGATGGATACCTCTAACAAAGAAGACAGTTTTGACTGTCGCAAAATACCTAGCTCGGCACGGCCTGTAAGTGGGCAAAGGAGATGATGGACGTTTGCAGGAGGAAGTGAGATGCATGGAAGGAGAGAATAGAGACGGTTGGCTTCACCAGAGGTATAAAAGACACAGATTTAGTAAAAACAAAGGGATGCTTTTGCTTAGGGAGTCGACAGCACTTTTGTGGGGCTTTTTGTTTTTGTTTGTTTTTAAAATCATACTGTTAGTTTTGGCAAAAAAAGTGAGTCAGACCCTCATATTCTGCTGTTGAGAATATAAATAAGTACACACTTTCTGGATAAAGATATTGCAAGCCAAAGAGATGATCCTGTTCAAATTGGCCAGCAGTTCTAAGAAGGAAAGTCAAAGAACACAGCCATGGAAGAGTGTACCATTTGTGGGGGGGGGGGGGGGGTCGATAATGGTGAAAACTGGGAATAGCCAGCATTACTTCAGTGACTAATAAGCAGGCTGTCCAGGTATTGAAATGGCATCTGCCAGTAAAAATCATTCAAACAGAGATGTCTAATTTCATAATTCCAACTTTGTAAATGTGTAGGAGGCAGAGAGGCAAAACTTTTACAGACAATAGTCTACGTTTTAACAGCACTTAATAATATAGTAATAGTTGATTTCTTTACTACAGTGAAAATATCACTTTGGTTATCAAAACAACTTCAGTAGCCACATATCTGCTCTTTGTGCCAAAGATACATACCTCACACACACTGTCGGGTGGCCCTCTGCTCCCTCAGCCCCTCCCCCACCCAGCTCTCCCCTTCCGTGGGATCTGTGTCTGGGCTTCCTTTACCCACGGAGCCACTGATGCCAAGCAGAGGCTGTGTCAGAGGCTGCTGATGTCCTCACCAAGGCAGCCCCTCAGGGTCCCTGCTGAGGGAGGTGAGTGTCCATATGCCACCGCTTGTGACGTGGAAGACTGCTCACCAGAGCCCACTTTTCTGTGGAACTTTGGTGTGATGTGGGAATGGGCTCTTGGACTCACACTTAGGGCCTGAAGGAGAATTTCTAACATAAAAGCTGTGTCTGTAAAGGCTGATTCAAACGTCGGTGACAGTGGAGAGATTAGAATGTCACAGTTCCAGGGACTAATTACAATTGGCCTTGGTCTTCAGCCCCCTCAAGAGCCATTCCTTGCCCACATCCATGTCAGATAAATTTACCATCCTGATAAACAGGTAAAATCTTTTGGAATGTATTAACCTAACAAAACCCCATTCTCCACCAACCACAGAACTCAGTACTGTTCGCTAGCATCTGAGGTTTATAGCTCAGATTGCGCCTGCTGACCAAGCTATTCTTCAAATGTTTCCACCACTGTGTTTTACTTTGTTTACTTTTTTGAGACAGGGTCTCTCTATGTAGTCCTGGATGTCCTGGAACTCTGTAGACCAAGCTGGCCTTGAACTCAAAAGATTCTCCTGCCTCTGCCTGCCAAGTGCTGGAATTAAAAGCGTGTGCCACCACACGCAACATATTTTAGAAATGCCTTGATTCATAGCTTTCTTTGTTGTTATCATAAAACACGTCCATGTTGGAGCAGTGGAACTTGGGGTAATCTAAGTCCTTGTTTCTAGGCCATGGTCACTCAGATTTGCCTCCAGAATAAACTCTCTCTCTTCCTTTTTGAGTGAAAAGCTGAATTCTGGCGTTGCAGGCCAGTGTACACACGTGTGCACACACACAAGCGTGCACCAACACCTGTTAGCTTCCTAGTCAGACCTCCAGTGCTCCTAAATTGTTCTTTTCCGTAAAACCTCGCTTTCTAGCTTTACCCTCAGTCCAGAGGCTGACATTAAGACAAGAGGGAAGGCTAGACCAAGTCAGAAGTCCAGACTGAGGAAGGCTTCCCTCCAACACAGAGACATTCTTCTGGCTTAGCTAAATGTGCCTCTGGCGGGAAGAGTAACTTTCATCTTGCTGCTGAGCAACAGGAGCCTCATGCAAATCGGCACTGTGTGGAGCAGCCCACTGGCCCTCCATGGACTCCTCAGGGGACTAACTGTGGACCCAGGAAAGACCCCTGGGCCCCCGGGGAGACTTGTTATAGACCCAGAGAGGACCCCTGCAAAGAACAAAGCTTTGCTGTTTCATTTGGCTTTGTTCCCAACTGGACTCTAGATCTGTAAGAAACGTTATCCTAATCAATAACTGTCTCTTCTCTTTCTCGGGTTCCTGCCCTCCCCACCCCAGGAACACATGCACACACCTCTACACACACACACACACACACACACACACACACACACACACACACACGCACGCACGCAGAGTTTTCACAGTGTTTGAGGTTATCACCTCTCACTTTGGGGTGTTGGCCCTATACACTGCAGAAGTAAATGAGTTGGGTGGTCCAGTAGCAGTCGTCCCACTGGAGGCTCCTACCTCAGATGAGCCCCCGAGGGGCCCACTCACTCAATGCAAGCTCCTGACATGTTGACCATATATCCAGCAGCTCCCTCCTGCTCCAGAGCTCAGGAGAGCCCCAGCCTCTGTGGGAGGAACCTTTTGTTCCAGAAGGCCAGAGAAGTCCCAGGGACCGCCCCTTCTGCGTTTATAAACACAACAGGAAGGAAAGCTTCTTCTGGTTCAGGGCAGGGCCTCTGTAATGGCTGCTCATTGCCCTTGTCAGGTTTGTGTGGTCATGCAATGATTTCAGCCAGAAATTCTTAAAACCACTGTATTTTGGGGTGTTGAACACAAAGACAAACGGACGTGGATTTACAGATCCTGGGAAGGTGATACCTGCAGAGTGGCTGGGCTGCATGCCACCAGGCCAGGGGGGACACATACGCCACACTCCCTTCTTAAATGCCCGAGCCTTCTTGTTACAGAAGGTTGTTATAATTTTAGAAAGGAAACGATGAATGGAAGACTGTCTTGGCTTAAAGAATCCACTTCTATTTTTTGTCCAGCTGAATCACTCTGTGATAAAAGCAGCCCTGGGCATCACAAGACTTACTAACCTTTATGTCATTCTCCCTCCCACTCTGTTCCTGAAATGGCTTTCCCCCCCCCCTATCGGTTTTTATCTTGCTCTAAACAATGTGCAGTTTCTCCGCACTGCAGGCATTACACGGACTTAGGAATTATCTCTGATTTGTTTGCATGCGTCTCAGCTGCCCTCTCTTCCCGTGCTCTCTCAGATTGGAAACCACAGTGTAAGCATCTAAGCCTCCTGACTCATGAATACCAATGAGAGAATCATGAATTAATCATTATTGTTCTTAGTGTGTTGGGTTGGTCTGAGGAACTCAATTTGAAAATATTCCCTTCGTGATTTAATTTGTGTTTTTAAAGTATTTATATTATTTGGGTGCTTTTTGAATATGTATTAATTTTTAACTATTTTAACTTAAAATAGCTTGGCAGTTCTGCTTCAGACTAGCTGGTAGAGCCTTTTCTCTAAATCAGATGAGCGATTGGACACACCTGTTCCATGTCGGGGGACTTCAGGGAACTTCCCAGAATGCAATTGTCCTTAGGCTTCCTTGAGTGGAGCCCTTTGTTGGATAGGAATTCAGGCATGCATCTGCATACAAAGCCTCCTGTGTGCCCTGCTTTATCTGTTTGGCATTCAAAATGATAAGAGGAAAGGGCAGCTGTACCAGTGTCCACAGGCAGCTTTCCAAGGACAGGGTTGGTTACTGCAGTCATTTCCCGGCTCCCCTTCCTCCCCACTTCTCGTGGATTCATTAGCAGCCCTTAAAGGTGGCCTTAGCTGTGTTTTCCGCCCCCACCGGCTCCCTCTCAGGTCTGTCCTAACACTCACCCGTGAGAAGGCTTCGCCGTGTGTGTTATGGCGTATAAAAACCGTCAGTGTGCATCGGTAAATAACAACGCTGATGATTTCACCCATTTGTGTGAGTCAACTGCTAATTTCACTCACAGGGCTTTCAGAACTTGGCCTTGGCAAGTCGTGCATTTCTTTTGTTTCTCGGAGTAGTCATTCTTGGAATTTTTTTTTAAATACTCAACTTTTATAACAGAAATTCCAAAGTTAGAGTATGCATAAACCATCCAGTTATGAACAAGAAGTATTAAGAAACCATTAAGAATAAAGTAAGAAATCGAGTACAGCTGTCTGTCCTCTAGCCTCCCAGCACAAGGTCCAATGACTGTCAGCACATCCCATGTGAGAAGACGTCCCCTGGGTCATTAGGCTCTCCACCCGGCTAGCTGCACATCAGGAGTCAAATCCTTAGTGTGAAGTTAGGCTCCATTTCTTCCTCCTAAATGGTGTTGGCAGTAATATATCATTACTTTCTCGCAGACAAGTTGCAAGTGTTAAATCAGTTAATACATGACATGCCAAGTCCTTTGGACTCTATTAAACGCTCTGTTCGTGGAATTGCAGAGCAAGAGGCTGGGGCAGAGTTGGGCCTACTCAGTAAAAATCTACCATGTGCCAATATTACACCGAGATGTGACAGTGAGGTAGGTTACTTACTCTTGTCCAGGTTCAAGTTTCCCTTTCCATGAAACGTGGGTAAAGATTTCACCCTCAGGGAGCACTTGCTGGGGAAGGCAGTCGGTAAAATGCCAGGTCATTTGGGCTAGCAAGAACTCACAGCAGATGCCTGCTCTCAAGCAGGAGGGCACGGGACAGTTGTGATTAGCCACATTTCGCTCTTGGTTCAGTAGAAAAACAAAAACAGAAGGGTCTACTTGCTTTGCTTTGCACATGACATCCTTAGTACATTAACTTGGAAGTTATTTCAGATTTGGGATTTCTAGGAATCAAAGAAAGGACCCTGTGAGCTTTTCATAACCCTGGAGAGCCAACGTTTTACACTAACCTTCTAGAATAAATAAGATGGTTTGTATAAACTTGACTGCTAGCAAACATCTCTGGGTCTGTTGATCCAGAAAGGGCAGTGGTGGGGGATGGGGCAGGGGCGGAGGGAATGACACATCAGAATCATTTCAAAGAAACTCATGCGTTCTTCAGTTTTTCATTTGGATATAACTTCCCTTCTGGTACCTGAAAAGCCAATGGGTCCAAAGAATCCTAGTGCAGTGTCTTTCCTGCAGATGAAGAAGGGGGAGAGAGGGTGGGGTCAGGATTGAGGAAAGGGAGGTTGCTTCCTTGCAGCCTGTGACCCCGACACTTAACAGAAAGTTCCCATTCTCTCCAGAATCATCACACGCACACGCACACGCACACGCACGCACACGCGCACACAGTGTAACCAGTACAGTCTCTAGCACACCACCTCCAGAAGACACAGTCCCTAACAGGCTATCTCTCGCTGGCATAGAGTCACTATGAAATGAATCCTTTTCTTCACCCTGAATGACCCTTTGATCATGGATGGAAGAGCTGGTGGTGAATGGCAGCTCCTAAATTGCCGTTTTAAAGCATAGGTGGGAATTGTTTTTAATTAGTGCTCTCCAATTGTCTGTGTGTAAATGTCAACCTCTGGTGTGCTTAGGGGCCTTTTGAAAACACTTTTTTTTTTCCTTCTGCTAAGCAAGCATTTTTGAGCACTCAGATTTCCAGTGTTCTCTGTGAGAACCCTTGATAAGGAGAGATACACTTCCAGCCTTTTGAGAAATCTCTGATTGTCCTGGAGGTTGCTTTGACAGAGGCGTCTGCCAGATTTAAAATAAATTGTGGGGCTGAGGAGATGGTTCAGTGGGTAAAAGTGCTTGCCATGCAAGCATGGGATCCTGAGTTCAAATCCCTAGCTCCCGTGTAAAAGCCGGACATGCAGAAAGGAGTCTGTAAACCCATTCTTCCTAGGAGGAGACGGGAGGTGGAGACAGAATCCCCAGAAGTTTACCAGCCCCTAGCTGTGGAAAACAGCAGAGATCTTTTGTCAAACAAGGTGGAGGACAAGGACCAACACCAAAGTTATCCTGTGACCCATACACATGAGCCGTGACACACATGCCCTGACATTTATACATATAAATGTGCACACACACACACACACACACACACCACAAATAACAACAATAATAGTTGCTAATTATAAGATAGAATAAACTGTGGCATACCAGCTTTGCTTAGCCCACAGAATTCTGATACCCATCCCTGTGCCCAGCTGAGAAACATGCCATGAGCACGGCCCTGCCCCTAATTTGATGCCCTCGGAGTGGGGAATGAGAGGACACCCGTGCCTGCCAGCTGTAACCTGGATGGCAAATACTCCCAGTGGCAGTATGGAGGCAATACCACTTGGCATTTTAGGATCAACTCTTTTATGATTTGGTCACAGGCGTAATCTTACCACAAGCCCTCTTCCCAGTCCCGATCCAGTTATTTCTCTCCTAAATTTTCTAAGCAACTCCCTTAAAAGTCACTTCAGGTTCTAAAAAATCTAATTTTGTCTGGTGAATAGCTATATTTTTCAGAGTTTCTTGAAATATGACCCTTCTCTGGGAGATTTCCCCCTACAGTTCCCCCCACTTCCTCTTCCTTCCTTTCTTTTCTTTCTTTCCTCTTTTCTATCTTTCCTTCTTTCTTTTTTCTCCCTTTCTATTTTTCTTACTTTTTCTTTCTTTAATCATCTAGGAGCAGCTTTTACACACCAAAACCGTTCTAAAGTCTTCCCATTTTTTAGTATACCCTTCAAAATAGAAGTGTTATTATTGCCCTCTGGAAAAGGACTGTGTGTTGCGTATGCTGGGGAAAACGATTTCCAAGAACAAACTGAAGCGTTCCACACAAAGCCGTACAGGAAGTGGCTCCGAGGGTGTCCTGGAGCATAGGGCGGAAGCCCACTGTGCCTCCATGTTCCAAAAGCCGTCGGATCTCAGCAAAAATGATCTCGGACTTCATGAATAGAAAGTAAAAGAGATAAAGTATTCCTGTCACTCCCACCTTGGTCAGAGTGATCTAATAATAGCTCTCCTGCACTACAGAGGCATGTCTGTGTGAACTTGGAAGTATCTGAATCTGTCTGGACAGGGTATCCATCAACGCATGTTCACTGGGCGCCTTTTGCCCAGCACTGCTTTACCAACTACATAAAATAATCAATAATGTGTGGAAGGACATTACTTCCACTAAGGTATGAACCTTAGTAGTGAAACCTGTGTAAACTGATGATGTGACCACTCCATGGTCTAGTTAAGGAGAAGGTGGAGGAGGAGAAGGAGGAGGAGGAGGAGGAGGAGGAGGAGGAGGAGGAGGAGGAGGAGGAGAGGGATATGAGACAGAGAACAGCCAGAGGCATCTGGAAGAGTCCAGAGCACAGAGAGAAAATAGTAGACTGAACATGGCCTGCAGACTGGACCTGGCCATGAGAGAAGCTGGGTGGTGGAGGAGGAGGTTAGAGAGAAGGAGAGGAGAGCTTGGGGAGAGTGAGTGGAGGGGAAGAGGGAGACAGAGAGAGTGAGCATGGCCCAAATATCAGGGTTATAGGAGAATGAGTTGCTGGGCTGGGGGAAGCCCGTGAGCTGGGGAACTTTAGGATAGGGAAGGAGGAGGTGAGAAGAGCTAGGATGCTAACCTGGACTTTACAATTTTTGTGCAACAGGTACTTGGGATACTGAGGGAGCCTGGGGGTCAGCATTTGCTTTGATATGCTAATAAGCACCACAGATAGCCATGTGTCCCTTCTGCCTTTGGGAATTTGGGGAAATGGAGTTTCCTTTGCACCTGACAATGCCATAGGATGCTGTCATTTATCTGTCTACACAGTGCCTTGAGTACACCAGTGATCCTTCCTCATTTACTTTTGAGGAAGTGCTAAAAATATGTAACTATGGCATCAATTATCTTTGCTAATTAAGAAAAAACACTAAGCATGAGCTACTAAAATTATTTTACATGGAACTTTCAGTTCTACAACAAATAATTCCTTATACCACCAGTGAAACTTCAGAGACAGATGTGAGTTCGTATGTGTGCGTAATTCCTAACTGTTTGGTCTTCATGGTAATCACACTCCTTGTTCAGCCTCCGATGTGTGCAGGATGTTTTCCAATTAAGAATGAGCCCATGTTCGGAAAAAAAAAAAAGAAAGAAAAAAAAATCTGGCCGGGCGGTGGTGGCGCACGCCTTTGATCCCAGCACTCAGGAGGTAGAGCCAGGCGGATCTCTGTGAGTTCGAGGCCCGCCTGGACTACCAAGTGAGTTTCAGGAAAGGCGCAAAGCTACACAGAGAAACCCTGTCTCAAAAAAACGGAAAAAAAAAAAAAAAAAAAGAATGAGCCCATGTAATTAAACTTGTGTCATTTGTAACCAAAGTTTTAAGGCAAAACCAGCTTTAGGGGTTTTGTAGGACTAGACTCAGCCGTCTTGATAGCCACTGAGGTAATATGAAACACAGAGTGGGGATTTAATCAGTGCACCCGGGGAAGAGGACAGATAAAGGGCACAAGTGTGTCCAAACTCATCTTCAGGATACTGGCATGAGCGTTAGGTTTCAACTGGAAGAATGCAGACAGGAGGTCAGAAGAAGTCCATAATTAGCCAGTGTGTTTTATCAAGATGTAGTCTGGCTGGTCCTTGTTTCCATGCTAGTTCTATGAGGTGGTCCAAAGAAGGGACAGGATGGTTCTCAGAAGATAACCAGTCACATTCTTAGTAGGTAGTTACCCTTATCTGCAGGAGAGGGCTGTCTTTCCCGGCTGTGTTGCTCCTGGAATCCTGGGTAACTGCAGATTTAGGACAACTCAAAATCGTTGGCATCTTTTTGGGAATCTAGAAAAGGATACTGTGAAAGCTGATGGTTAAGATACAGGGTTACTCTGATCCTAGGGTCTTCGGCCCTAAAGAGGGATGCAGAAGGTTAGGTTTGTGTAAGTAGGCCAAGTTGTATGCCGCCTTGTTTGACCTTGTTGGCAAAAGCAGTTTTGAAGAGCCGGCTGGAGGCTCAGCATATGCACACTGTCCATGCTCCTCTCCTTATCCATGCATTTCCGTCTTCATGACTTAGTAACAACTGTGCAGGAGGCCAGGACGAGATTTCCCGACTGCTAATATTTTCATGCCACTAATTTGATTTTCTTTTCATCTTTTATGTCATACATTCTATTACCTACTTTAAGACACTAGTCTTTGTGCCCTCAGTTTACCACCTACATGCCATTTTCTTTTCATTAAGTTCTCGGACATGCAAGGAGAAAGACAGAAATGGTGATTAATGCTTCAGCATGAATAAGAAGTCACTGTAAATATAGTGAATGAAACTATTTTTAAATGTCTTCTGTAGTAAAAATACCATGTTAATTAACACTTACCAGACTGGAGCTAAGCAAATTTTAATTATATATATAAAAAAAACTATACGTTCTCCATTTTCTAACACAGTGTACAACTCAAAGAACCAAATGAACTAAACCTGCAAAACTGTTCAGCAGCACCCCCAGCATATGTAATCCTAGACAAGCAAATAGGAAGCAAATCCTAGTTGCCATTTTCTCTCTAAAGCATGTGTAATTTTTCCATGTCTAATTAAATGGGCAATTCTGGACATAGTTCCCAATCTGCATATCAAAGATAGCTATCAGAGTGGATGGCATTACCTAGCAAAATTACTTCCTGTTAAAATATTTTCAAAATGATATCACTGTCACTCTGGGTATCCTCTCTCCCTTGTTTCTGCTTTGGTTGACTGGCTTAGCAAGTGTTTGTTTTTACCTTGGTCATTCATTGAGGAAAGAGAAGTACCAGGCATGGGAAAGATTCCTAAAATAGACTAGGGAAAGCTTCATATATAATGTCTTTGGAGGATGTCTGAGATATGATCTACGGAAGCCACCATCTCTGGGTGTTGTGGTCTTGGGGAAGCCCTTCACTACTGTACAGCAGGCTGTGTTCCTCCGTGAAGTGGGCAACAGCACCAGTGTAAATGTCGTTGAGCGGCTGAAAGCTAATGATCACAGAGGAAACACTCCATGTCAGCCATCGGTTATCGTTACTGTCATTCCACCAGGAGCGCTTGGATGTGAACAGCAGCAGCCGTTGGGACTTCGATTTCCGACCTGAAATGCTTGGGGCAGGTTTTCAAACTCAGTTTCCTCATCTCTGAGTGGAGTAGTAACAACTGCTGGGTACAGTGGTGCAAATAGAAAATTCCTGCAAAGTGCCCAGACGGCGGCAAATGGGTACAGCGAGCGGAACGCAGCTGGTGGGCTTTTCAGAATAACAGCAATATTAATCATCGGCGACTCCAAGACTAGGAGACAGCAAAGTCAGTGTTCTGTAACCAGAAGCAGAGAGTAGAAACTGACCCAGCAAACCCTAGAAAGCCAGTTAAACCCCACAGATGACGAAAGGCCCAGGAATTGCTAACGCCGGATATCTCTAGATACCGAAAGGAAGATGGACTAGAACCAACAGTGTTGATTGGGATTCCATTTTTAAAAGCCATTTGAAGATGGGGGAGACAGCTCTGAGGAAAGCGCTTTGGCATGCAAGTGTGAGGACCTGAGTTCAGATCCCCAGCATCCATGGAAGAGCAGGCATGCCCCGGTAATCCCAGCTCTGCGGGAAGGGAGGAGGAGACAAGAAGATCCTGCCAGTCCCTGGAGCTCCAGACTCAGTGAGAGACCCTGTCTCAACAACTAAGCTTAAGAGCATATGAGGAATATGACCTCTGGCCTCCATGCTCACTCCCACCCCAACACCCATCCATACCCACCGGCACACACAGACACACCAAATCCCAGGTCACCATGCTCATTTTCTGCAGGCAGGCACTCTAAGGGAGGAATACCAAACTAAAATCGCAGCTCTTGTGGGGAAGTCTACATTCTTCGTGCCGAGATCTGTGGTTGTCGGTCCCCACTTTGATGCCCAGAATGATCCCAGGGTCATCAGGGCCCTGAGCTAATCAGTGGATTTATCTATGATGGATCTTAATTTTATGGTATTAATGGAAGATGGTGGGCGATGGGAACTAGGGGGAAGAAGTAGTCAGTAGGAGTGTGTCTTTGAAAGGTACCTTGTCCCTGCCCCTTCCTGCCTGTCTACTTTCTGGTTCCTGTGAGACCACTGGCTTCCTCTGTCATAAACTCCAGCTGCCATGATGTTCTATCTCACCTCCAGCCGAAAGCAATGAATTCAGCTGACCTTGCTCTAAAGGTTCTAGGACTATGGAACAAAACAGATCTTTCCTCTTTACGTTCTTTCCTCCAGATAACTGTCACAGCATCGGAAGTCTGGCACAGCTCTATATAAACAAGGATGCAATCGCTGTTTTAAAGGGTTTGTGTTTTATTGGGTGCAGGCAGGCATTTAACCCAGGCCCTAAGAGGAGACGGATGTATAATTTAGAGTGACGGCTGGCCCCCAAGACAATAATGGAGGTAGAAGTTCTCCCAGGAGGGTGACATTGTCGTCTTGCTGTCTTCCTTACCTTTCTTCATAGCCTGGGGCATTAGATTAGACTGCTGTGTCTCGCTTCTACAGTAACGGCTCACAATCTCTGAAGGTTGTGGAACCATTGGGTGATTCTGAAGCTGCAGTATTGTGGGTCCTTATTCGGACAAGAGTAGGCAGTTCCCAATGCCACGTCTTTCATTTCCTCTTGACCACATAGAAAGGATACTTGAGAGAAACATTACCACATAATTATTTAAAGTCACTCTTCCCTGGTGACTATAGAACACCAACTTAGGTGGCTAGAGCAAATAAATCTTATATATGAAATAATGCCTGTGACAAGAGCTGATGAAACATCTTAGAGGGAGGAGACAGGCATTGATTATAATGTCAGTCAATTTATGTACTATAGTTGGCTCACAAAACCCCTAAACATTTAGGAACCAGCTCTAGTATACCCCAGGAGAGATGTATAGTTTATGTGGTATTTAGTTGTCATAAGTTACACTTTTGAAATGTTTCAACTGAGTGTCTCTGAAGAGGGCATGCTCTTATGATGAACCCTGGTCCCCATTCCTTGTTAGTTCCTTGGGGCTCATTGATCCTGTATGTTCTGGGCCATGACTTGTTTTGGCCTGGAAGGGCGGTTAGTTTCTAAGCAGGGGCAAAGGGACAGCACTGCGTTCAGGACTGTGTCCTTAAACATGTGCCTTCCATCCAGGCCTTGGTCTCATCTTTAGATATTAGGACATAAAAGAGAGCTTTGAAATTCCCACATCCTCGTTCATTTATGTAGAGTGGGCTTTTTAAATAGTGCAAAGGTATATTGAAGGAGATGTCCATTGGGGGCCACTCCTTCACCCTGGATGACAGTTATCTTAGAATCTCCATTTCTTTAATGGCCTCCTCCGTATTCTCACCATATGTAGTTGCTGTCAGAATTAACTGATACATATTAAGTAAACAATAATAGCAGTAAGAATAATGGCTGACATTTACTGAGCTAATACCACTGAGGCCTGTGGTTGGATTTTATCTCTATCTAAATCAATTGTAGCCCACAGGCTAATAATGTGATGTCTAACAAGGGGAAGATGCCATCAACACTAGCTGTTATTTTTTATTCTTGTTACTGCCTTTGTAATTGTAAGAAACCTTCAGTAACGCAGAATCGATGTCTCTGTTTCTCCATTGTTGAGTTTTCATGGGAACATCAGTTAACTATGTATGCTGTCGTGTCAGAAGCAAATGAAGTATTATCTAGGAGTTCGTCTTTTGTAGCGTGAAATGGAAGAGAGGGCAGGAGAGGGGAAAGGGAGACCATGCAGTAGGCACAGAGACCCCAACATACATGTTTTCTTTGGGTGCCCCCAGTGTGACAAGTGACTGGTAGACAGCAGACATAATCCTATTTGTGAGCTTTCATGTCATTAAATTACTGACATGAGATTTTGCAAAGTGGCATAAGGTCTCCAACATATCAATTAAGTTTTATCATAAAACCTTGGATTTTATCAAATATATCCTTGCAGCCATCTTTTATATGGTAAGTTCCTTTTACATCATGATTTATGTTTGTTTGGAAAAAAAAATGGATGCCATGGATGCCACTCTGTCTTTGAGTCTCAGAGGAAGGCGCACTCATTTATTTTGAACCCAGAGTTTGTGGGGGATACAGCTTAAAAGACTGACATGTCCGTGCTTCATTTGGGAATTTGGAAAGCTTTTCCAGCATGTCATGGTCATGGTCTTTTGTTTGTTTCTTTTTTTTCCTAAAGGAAAAAAAAAGTTCTAATTTAGTAGTGACTTTGGTGTGTCTTCGTAAACCGCCTTCCCAGGGGGTCTTGGGACTGATGTAAGGTCTCATGTAACACAGGCTGGCCTGGAAGTTGAAATATAGTTAAGAAAGGTCTTGAACTTCTGATCCTCCTGCCTCCCTGTCCTGCGTGCTCAGATTATCCTCATGAGCCACCACACCTGGCTTGAGCAGCTTTTTATCAGTTACTTTAAGAGGCTAGTATGGTGAGTGGCAAACTGCCACACTGGTGGCTTAGCATTGAAAGGTCAAAGTGCATCTTATTTCACATACTTAAGGGGAGGATAATGTACCTGAAAATGAGATGAACTGAAAATGCTTGTGATACTAAATGATTGAAAACATCCATGTCAGAGGCACCAGAACAGTTTAAATTATTTTATGAAATTGAATATGGAAAATATTTCAAATTAAGATGGGCTTTCCATATTATGTGACTGTAAACGCTTGTAGGTACTTCCCCCAACAGTCACACAGGCAAGACTTCCTTTTTCCAGGCTTTTGTCTTCCCTTTTTAGCATTAAACTCAAATATCTGCCTTCTGTAATTATCTCCATTAGCAAGTATCCAGGGTCAGGGCCATCTCCAGACAAAAGCATTTTATCTGAGATATTTCTCAATTCCAAGGACAGACTACAGACAGATAAACATTCCAGACCACATGCTAGTCTCCTGAAATAAGGTAAATATCCATACAGAGACAACTGCCTACGTCAGACGGATGTTAGGTACAAGGTTTTGTTTCTTATACAAATTAAACTTAACCCCCCACACACACACTATCTCCCATTAACCCTGATGGTTTCTCTAGACTTCCCCTTTAACAATTACTCAGAACAAAGGAGCTTTTATATACCAGGTACTTCAAGCTGTGACACAGGCTGCCTAGCTACCCCCATGCTGCCAGAAAACGATGCAGCCAAGTTTTACAGAGACAGTTACGACTCCTAAAGAAACATAGGCGGTTTTATTTTTCTCATGATTTATACTAACATTATACACTCCTAACATTTTACCTAACCACTTCTAGGAATGTAGTTTGAGCACATAAATTCCCTTTTTCTGATATATTAACCAATTTTAGCTCTTAGTTGACCTCCTCCTTTAACCACTCCCCTTTTGGGTTGTAAAAGAAAGCCTGACAGTCACTGCCTGAGGTAAACTCTTACCTGCCTTGATGACCCGGTAAGAATTCAAGCCTAGGTGACCTTGCCTTGGCCAGAGAGTTGCTGCTTGGTGTGGGTATATAACTGAAAACCTCAGAGGCTTGAGAGGACTAGAGGAATGAGATGGAGGATGGGGAAGAATGAGATGGGAGAATTAAGACAGAATTTAGAAAGTACAGAAGAAGAATGTAGAAATGTATCAGGCACTGGGCGGTGGTGGTGCACGCCTTTAATCCCAGCACTTGGGAGGCAGAGCCAGGTGGTTCTCTGTGAGTTCGAGGCCAGCCTGGGCTACAGAGTGAGTTCCAGGAAAGGTGCAAAGCTACACAGAGAAACCCTGTCTCGAAAAACAAAAAACAAACAAACAAACAAAAAATTTCTGTAGGGCTGGAGAGATGGCTCAGAGGTTAAGAGCACTGGCTGCTCTTCCAGAGGTCCTGAGTTCAATTCCCAGCAACCACATGGTGGCTCCCAACCATCTGTAATGAGATCCAGGTGCCTTCTTCTGGCCCGCAGGTATACATAATAAATAAATAAAATCTTTAAAAAAAAAAAAAGAAAGAAAGAAATGTATCAGGCAAGAAAGGAGCTAAGTATGAGAACAGAATTGAAGCTGTGTAGATAGATTTAAACTCAGAAGAATAAAGGGTATGGACTAAAGAGTATCATGTATGTAGATTTATTTGATATCTTTAAGACTAGATTCCTCAGCTGGTTATAGATTCTTCCACAGATCCTGGGAAAAGGCTCTTAAGGGGCTGGACCTCAATAGTCTTTGATAGGGTGCCAGGGAGGTAGTTTGGGTAGGTCAAGTGCTTGCAAAGCAAGTATGAGAACTCAAGTTTGGGTCTCCAGAACCCAAGGAAACATACATGGTGGCCCACCTATAATCCCAGGACTTGGAAGGTAGAGACCAGGGCTCCCTGGAATAAGCTGGGCTAGCCAGACTAGCCATATTGATGAGTTCTGGGCTCAAATGAGAGGCCCTGCCTTAATAAATAAGGTAGAAAAAGATTGAAGAACACTCCCCAGGCCAACCTTGGGCTTCTAGCACAAATGCACACATGCACCTGTGCACGCGCCAAAGAAGAAAGGAAAAAGATATTATTATACATTAAGACTTAAGCACCAGCCCTGAGAGAGAAAGGTGTCACCTGATCGGAGGATAGAAGGTAGAATACACTTGAGGAAAATGTGGTTTTGGACAGAGAATGACATCATCAGGTGCATGGGTGGGGTTGTGGATAGCTTGTTTATGGTCCAACTCTAATGGAGGAGAATATTCATGGGTTTTAGGGAACAGTCCAGGAATGGTCAGGTTTTCCCAAAATAGGGTAATTCTTATACAAGGTTTCTAAATATGTCATGAATCAGCTGCATGATAGGAACAAGCAAGTTAGCAAGGGTAATGATAGGAAGGTGCCATTATAGCAAAGGACAGTAAGCCACTGTCAAAGTCTACCGTGTTGGTAGCATTGGTCATATACCTCTGGATCTCATTAACCATCTAACACCATTAATCTGGTGTATTAGTTTCCTCTGCTTATCTAGCCCCCCTCAGCTGGACCTAGAGGGCATATAGAAAGAATGAAGAGGACAGTGTGATCAGATGTTCCAAAGCCTTTTCAGGGGAGTTGTCTTAGTAAGCCTGGTCTCAGTTTTTCTCCTACCACTGACCCTCAGGTGAGCAGCAGACGTGGTAGACTTCTCCCTGACAGGCCACCATGCCATGCTTCATAGACCCATCACTGTTCCTCCACCCTCTGTAAATGCCCTCCTTAAAACTTAAGGGAATGTACACCAAGTTCAGGGGTGATTATAGAAAAAAAAAACAATATGGAAGCTTTGCTAGAAGGTGTCTAGAAGACTGAGCAGCTAAACTAATGAAGAAACTCAAGGCTAAGCATACCTTTTAAGCATGTCAAGATCAATGCTGCTATTTCTGGCCGCATGCCTCTCTAAAGGAAGAAAGGGGGAAAGAGTCACGCTTGCTCTTTATGGCCTAAGCACTCTAAATTTTAATCATGAAGAGCCTTTTCAGCCCAGACCGAGGCTACCACCAGTCTTTACCTAAAGCCTTGGAGTACTTACATAGTGGAACAATGCCAGATTTGGTTATTGAGTACAGGACTGTATAGGAATCTAGTGGCAGACTCCATCCACTCTGTAAAACAATTACAGCAGAGCAGACCTGATGTTTATATGAACTAGAAAGCCAGAAAGGGAGGATGCTGTTAAAACCGGGACTTTTCATTTGCTTAGAATTCTGATGGAGAAAATGTGCAAAGGGGGAACTAAATTGGAAAGTAGCAAAATCTCTTTGTAGAGGTACTAGAAAATGGCGCCTCATAAATGTGCACATTTTTATGTTTTTATCTATCTGTTAAAATAAATTTAAGAGTGGCTGGGAGAAAGGGAAATGAAAAAGAGAAATCTTCGTTTACCAGTCCAAAACTTAACATTCTTAAATGTGAGCATATCCACTCACTGTATGGTCTGTGTTGCATAGATTATCATTTTAATAGTGTATTTTTTACATAAACATACACATATGTGTCCTAATAGAAAATATTTGTAATACAGAGAGCCCATAGGCAGATGAATAACAAATGTTGTGGTGGCCATTGCATCCTCTTTTCCCAACAGAGGCCTCTGTCCTCCTGTGACACCACCTACCACCACCACAGAAGTGGCCACCTGGCTACTTCTCCAGCTGATTTCAGTGTCTTCTTCCTTTCTTGTAACTGAAACCAGAAGGAAAGAGTCTTGCCTATGAACCAACAGAGTAAAGAGGATTGACTCTGGAGCTGGCAGGGTCATGAAATAAATTAAACCAAGATAATAAGCAAGGACAGACAGGTAGACATAGTTTTACTACCTGCCTGAAACTGGGTGAGATCAGATCCATGCCTCTGTAGCTGAAAGTTTTCCTGTGTCCTGTCTGGTCCACAGCCACTCAGACTCAAATAAACACACAGAGGCTTATATTATTTTTAAACTATGGCCATGGCAGGCTTCTGGCTAGCTAGTAGCTCTTATATCTTAAATTAACCCATTTCTATAAATCTATACTTTGCCACGTGGCTTGTGGCTTACCAGGGCTTTACATCTTGTTTTTCCTGGCGGCGGCTAGAAGCGTCTCCTCAGCTCTCTTTCTCCTTCTTCTCTCTCTCTTTAGAATGTCCTGCCTAACCTTATTCTGCCTCACCATTGGCCAAACAGTTTTATTTATCAACCAATCAGAGCAACACATATTCACAGCATCAGAATGATATCACCCATCATTCCTCTTAAGTAAATCCAATACATTCCTTACTGGCTTGAAGGGAATCAAATGGACTTTCTGGCACTTGTGTCTGAAGGAGTCCTCGGTAATGGGGAACATTCTCAAGCACACTGGCCTCTTAGCATCTCCTGGCTCCAGTCCTTCCCTCCAGTCTCTCCATTCACACCTCCCACTGGATTGCCCTAGAGAACTGAAATCTTTCCTCACTCCACAATCTAGTATCCTCTCTGCTGTCAGGCTCACCCTATACTGTCTGTCAAAAGACCACAGGATTACTATAGTCCACTCCTCAGGAGACAGCCTGCCTCTGCTTCTCATACTCTACTGTGATGTTTCTAGAACTTATATCTAGTCATGTGACTGCCCTGCTTAAAACTCTGCTGGATTCTCCATTATGTCTAGAGTAAAATCCAAAATCTTTCATTTCTCTTCCAAGCCTGGAAGAATATGGCAGAAGTTCAGTTCGTATTTCCTTCCATCCTACCCTGAGCACCACACCAGCTGTGAACAAGGATGACAGGGGGTAGAATAGATAGTTGAATTCCTAGGACCATTGGTCTTACTGATGAAGATCACAGTGAATGGGATTCCCACTTCTAGGTGTTTTGTTTTGTTTGATGGTTGGGAAGAAAAGAAGCAGTGGAGAAGCTGGTGTGATCGGTTGTGCTTTTCATGTATTTTTTCTAGAAGGCATGAACTACAGATCTTCCAGATTGTGTGTAGTGTCATTTACCAATGCTAGCCACTGTGGTCACCCCCCCTAAGAGCTTAAGCCTGTTCTGAATCCTGAATGGCATTTTGATTCAGTTTAAATTTTCAATAACGTGTTTCTGTATTTCTATAAAAATTTCACTTTTTAATATAAATAATGGTATTTGTTATGCATCAGACTGCTCAGAAAAGGAGAACTCTGTCATTAACATTAGGTAGTACATGACTGAGAATATGTACATTTAGAAAAACTAGAAGCGTGGTAGTTATTAGGCTATCTGGAAATAATTCAGTTCTCCTGATAAATGTATCCTCTCTCTCTCTCATACACACACACACACACACACACACACACAACACACAACATACACACACACGCGCGCGCATGCACACACACACACACACACCACATTTTTTTTTTTTTTAAGACAAGGTCTCACTTTATAGCCCTAGCTGGTTTGGAACTCACATTGTAGACCTGTCTGGTCTCCTGTTGTCTCTGCTTTTGACTTACATGTTCTGTAACATATGGCCAAGTAAATATGAGGATTTAACCCTCGTTGACCTCTAACCATGATGAGTTTGAAAGTTAGATTGATACGGGGACTCAGTTAGCCTGAGTGTCTGACTTCTGCACCCTGCACCAGATAAGTAGCATGCACTCGAAGTAAACTTTCATTCTGTTAAGCTCCTGATACTGGAGGCTGCTTGTTACACAGCACAAGCTACCTTTCCCTAGCTGATAGAAGCATCATGGGCAAATATTGAATATAGTTCCAAAGAGGGTGACGCCCTGTGCGTGTATGCCTTGAAAAACCCAGGGAAGCATCATCTCTTTAAAATGTCCTTAACTTAGAACTGTCAGCAGGATTTGGTGACACTGTAGCTTGTATCTTTTAATTACCAACATCTTGACTTAATGACTTTGTTCTAAATTTGTTGATACACAATTAAATCTGTTCCGAGCTGTTTCCTGTGGCTGTTTAACTTACAGGATTATTTTAAATGTTTCCGGTCTGCCTTACCGAGCAACTGCATAAAAAAGCATTAGGTGCTCTGAAGTTGACTTGGCCCTTTCACATTGCTGTGTTGTAAAATGAAATGCAGGACAGTATTTTCATTTAAGGGGAAAGAGTTCCTCCAAAGCTGAGACTTCACATTTCAACCTCATCACCAGTAAATGACTTTAACAAAATACTATTTAAATCTAGAAATCTCTGTACCTAAGTAATGATAATGGACATTTGGACTTCGCGTTATTGTTCTGATGCTGGCTGGCTGAGTTTAATAGCTGCAGCTGATGGAGTGGACATCCCCATAGGTAAACATGCACTAATTCTGGGCAAGTAAATGAGGTTTAGCTGATCATAATCATACAGAAGACAAGCTATTTAAAATAGATGGCGTCCTTTATCATCTTGATGTTATGTGAGAAATAAAATAGTCAATGTCAAAGAGATGGTTTTCACTGAGTTTACATTCTATGAAATACATCCCTCTGAGGTGAAATGATTATTTTGTATCTGAATATGGTCCTAGTTTTCAGATGTGCAGGTGTGCCCTAAAACTTCTTGATAATAGGATTTTGGCAAAGTGTTTTTCCCCCTAGTTTCCGAAAATGGAAATGAAGTGAAAAGAAGTGGTTCAGATGTGGAGGGAGAAAGACAGACAGACAGACAGAGGTGGGGCAGACCCTTTGGGCCTTCTTATTCAGTGTCATTTCTCCGTACAGGACACTGACAGTCCTAGGAGCTGATACTGAACTCAGATCTCACGTTCTGACCCTTGGGATTTCTAAGTAAGGGAGAACTCCCCGATGCTGGGCGGGAGAGAACAGGAGGGCTTCTCGCTATGCTTTAGGCCCAACTAGAAAAGAGACCCTCACAGCTACTGCTGTCGGCCCAGTATGAGACCAAGAGGGGATGGAGAAGAGATGTCCCATTCTTCTGCATCCCAGCCCAGAGCAGGGTGATTTCCGTCAGCATCCTGAGCAGGTGCTGCCCCTGTCGGCACCTAGGAGGTGAGGATAGAGAGAATGTTTTAAGAAAACCATCAGCTCCCCTCTGGGAGTTGCCAGGGGGTAGGGGAGCTCCTGGCGGCCACATTAATACAGTTGCTGTGGCTGTCTTCAGCAACTGAGAAGGGAATGATAAGTTTACTCTGACATAAGCATGCTCTGCTCCTAAAGAAAGAAATCATTCCAAGCAAAGGAAAACTTGGTTATTTAAATTAGCTTGTCACTACCTGACAGTTGTTTGCAAGCATTTTTGGAAAATGGATGTTTCTCCCAGCCTGTGGAGCCACTGAGCATAAAGGTTGAAGGGGTGGCTGCCCTGGCAGGTCTCAGTGACGACCCTGAGGTGTTGTCTGCACAGAACTCCAGGAACTGCTCTGTGAAGGGCAAATGGGGAAATCTGAGATGGAGGCATCTTGTCCCCGAAATGAAGTGCTCTGATTTGTTAAAGAATCGCCGAGGACTTCTTTTTCAATTACAGCTGCCTTGGCCTGCAGAGACTTTATTCAGGGTGTCCTGAGTAGGCCCGGACAGAGTCTGTGTCCTAGCAAGCTTCCCAGAGGGTTCAGGTACACGTGTGGAGAGAGCGAGACCCGTGGCTTCTGCTCAGTCCATGTTGTCCCCAGCTCGTTTGGGTGGGAGCCTTGTGTAAGGGTGAAATAGCGTTGAAACGGGGTTTTGTCTTTAAGAGAAACAGCATCCTGGGGGTCTCTCCTCCCAATGTCAGTGCTGGAACAGGCGTCTTGTGGCTCTCAGCCCCCTGTCAGTGACCCAACCAGCTGTGACCATGGGTCTCCACCACTCCCACCAACCTCTTCCAGCCCTTTTGGTTTCCTGTCCCATCCCCTCTTTTAAAAAAAGGCCAATCATTTCACATCTCTCATCACTCCAACAAACAAATCCTGAGGTACAAGTTAATTATGTTTATAAACAAATATAAAACTGGCTTTCTTTGATAAATGTAGGCAACTAGTAAGTATATAGGAAAAAAATAAGAAAAAATCCTTAAAAGTCAAATTTTAATAATAAAGTTCCCAGTGAGATACCACTACATGGCCACCAAAATAGCAGCATTGAGAAACTTCCAAGTGTTCATGGTGGAATGTGGAGAAACTGGACCCATCATGCATTGCAGATGGGAATGTAAAATCATGCAGCCACTTTATAGTGTGTTCATGTTTTCAGTAGAGAAACAAAACTTACTGTACAGCCTAACAACTGCACTACCAGGAATCTCCCCAAGAGAAATGAAGACATACTTGTACACACAAGCTCACATGTGGATGCTGGTGGCATTATTCTTTATAATAGCCACAAACTGAAAAACAATCTAAATTGTCCATTAGGTGATGGCTAGGTGAGCAAAACATGGTATAGTCATACACTGGAATGTAATTTTAAATTGAAAAATGAAGTTCTGATATATGCTGCATGTGAACAAACCTTAAAAATATACTCAGTGAAGATGCTGAGACAAAAAGCTCCACCTTGTGTGATTCCATCTATATGAATCTAGAAAATGCAGGTTTGGAGACAGCAGAGCTATGGTTGTCGGGAGCTACAATCCAGTTGACTACAAATGGTTTTAAGGAGCCTGGAAGTGTTCAAACTGGACCGTGGTAATCTGTATACTCCATTACAGTTATACGAGGGGAGTTTTATGGAATGTGACTTTACCCTGTGAGGCTGATCGTCTTCTTTACACGGTGTGCACCATAATCAGTGCAGTAAGCTCCTTGTCTGTGTGCTCGAAGGGTGGTCTGCACAACCCTTGAGTCCCCAGGAGCAAATAGATGAGACTGCCTGATCTTGGACTTTTACTCCCTAAACTGAGCTAAAAAAGCCTCGTTTTCTTTTGTAACAAATTACCAAGCTTCCGGTATTTCATCATAGCAACAGAAAACAATGATCGGTAGTCAGCGTGTACTGGCCACCCCATCATGACTCACAGTAGAAAACTAATTTCCATTTTCACTTAAGATTGCCCTCAATGAAGCAATATAAATTAAATTTCATTGCGTCTGGTGCTTGGAGGCATCTCTTTTTGACAGCCTTGCAAGGCAGTAAGAGATGTGCATAAAGCATTTCCCTTGCCTACCCAAGGACGGTGTCTTCCTGAAGAAAAGCACTTGCGCAGTTGATAGAGTTGTTAGCTGAATTAGCAGCCCTTTCTTTTAATGGGATAGCATAGCTCCTTTAGAGCAAAGATCTGGATGCTCAAATCTGGGAGTTTGGCACATCATTTCCTCAAAAAAAAATGAATGAAGAGAGATTGTCACTTCAAGGAAAATCATTGGCAGGGATTTGGTTTTGGTTCTGCCAGTGATAAAATTCAAACCTTAACCAAAAACTGTAATGTTGGAAAGCTTTGTGTCTACAATTATGAACTTGACAACAGTCAAGAGATTTCTGGTGGTATGGGTGGAGGGTTCAACAAATGCACTTTTTTAAATAATGTGAATGAAATGTCAAGTTTTGGAGAATATAGATAGAAGTGTTAGTCCTAAACATTTAAGAACTGTGACCTAGTAACTAATAGTATGAACTCTAGAGTCTGGCTACCTGGGTTCGGATCCCAATATCACCACTCATTACTTATATAACCTCAGTTAAGTTCTTCATCTCTCAATGCTTCAGATTGCTGATCTGTAAAATGGGAATTGAGTGACTAGGCCTGGTGGTGTACAGTGTAATCACAGCATGGTAAAGCTAAGGAATGAGGCTCGAAACTGCAAGACCAACACTGTCGAGAGAGAGAGAGAGAGAGAGAGAGAGAGAGAGAGAGAGAGAGAGAGAGAGAAAATGGTACCTAACTCAGATGTTGTAGGTGTAAAAATGAATTAATGTATGCAAATATTTATGAACACTATGTCAGTCAATATATGTAAATTAAAATACTGTCTTAAATAATCAATAAGTTGTTACTGTTGGTCTTGATGAATTATAATTTGTAAAATAAATGAAGACATAAGTGCACAGTAGAAAGTTTTACCATTGAGTCTCTGTCATATAGGAGTTTGTTCTTAACAAGTATGAATAATAGGTTTTGTAAGTGAGATTTGAAGAGGTAATATAAATAGGTTACAGTTATGTGACATTTCAGTTCCCTGCCTCTGTGGTGTTTGTTGGAAATTATGGTGTGTCATTTGAGCTCTAGGAATTTGGGAGATTATGTGACCGGAGGAACAGATCATACCTGCCCACTCTCAGTGTCTAAGAAAATGTACAGCTTCCAGGAGAAAGTGACCAACTTGGGAGAAACCTGTGTGCTCAACACCGCCGGGAGGCTTCCTTTAAGCTGTTTTCTTCTCTAAGATGTACAGAGAGGCGAGTCCTTCGCTGGCCCTGTTCGGGTGCTCTGCTTCCTTGTGCAGAACACCCTGTGTGATGCTTGAGGCCCTTGTCAGGCAGCACAATCCCAATGGGAAACAGTGGCCGTTGGGCCTGGGCTCCTGGACCTGCTGTGGTAGTGTGCTGATTCTCCCATCTGCCTTGTGAAAGGTCTAGTAACCATCTGTTGTTCCCTGTCTGCCCCAGCAGTGCAAACAGTATACCGTCCATACTTCTTTCTAAATGTATTTTGTTTATCGTTGGGGAGCATGGCCAATACAGCATGCATGTGGAGAGAGCTTTTGAAGTTAGTCCTCTCCTTGCATTATGGGCTCTGGGGTGTACCTCAAGGCATCAGGCTTGTGGAATTAGTACTTTTACTCACTGAACCATCTCACCAGCCATATTTTATACTTCTTAAATGCTCGTGAATACGTTATTTTGGTATAAAGAAGGTAAGGTAGCCTGTAGGAGAATGGTAATTGTTTTCCTTTCCTATGAAATTACTATATTTTTAGAGTGCTGATATTATGCAGACCCGCTCATGTTTGATAGTAAATAACAACCAGCCAGAGCATGTAAAAGTTGCTGGAATTTCACTGACTCAAATGGTGTCGACTCTCTTCAGAGAAACAGGGACACCAAAGAGTCCATTTGGGGTCCATCTGTTTCATGGCATCCAGGCTACTCTGCATGTACTGAAGCTGGTAAGCTAGTCCACTGTGGTATTTAACTAAATTACATAGTGGTCTCTTCAGTTTGGGCCACAATTCAGGTTCCTCAAGGATGAACAGCCTCCTGTTAATGAATGTTCTTTCCTTCCACTTTAAGGGTATGTTCTTGAAGCTACGCATAAAGACCTTGTGTATGTCTCTAACAGCATGCGATGGTAGTCTTTTTGAGATAGTACATTTTCTGATAGACCAGCACTTTAACACCTGAGTATTTCTTTCCCATGCGGCTGCTGTGCTGGAAATACAAAATCATGTCACACTACAAGCCAATGACTTTTATTAATCCAGTAGACTCTAGTCCCAAAGTTTACTGTGAAGTGGAACTATTAGTCATTTGTAGCCAGGCACTTGTCCTTGTCCCAGCGAGGGCCTTATTCACACTCTGTGTCTTCGCGTCTACACTACAGCCAGTTCACCTGGACAGGCAGACAGTGCCTGCGATTGTCCTGTCCTCTCTCTGACACTGGGGACCTTTTGTCCAGTTTCTCACTACTACAAATGGGTATTTAACCGATAGCCACATACTGTTTTCTAAACACAGTGGTACCTGTTAGAAAGCCAACTCTTTTCATTACAGTACTTCCTGTTCCGGTGTCTGGCGGGTTCTGCCTGTATTGGGTAACATCTTTGCAAGGACCTTTGTGTTTGTGACGTTTCCAGCTTCAGTAGTGGGGCTCCAGCAGATCAGAGAAGTTCAGGATGAAATTGCTCGCTATCACCTAATCACGGGTTCTCATCTTGTCTTTCACATATGTGCTTGCGTTTCAGGAAAAAAGTGCCAGCTCAAATGCAAGGCTTAAAACTAATAAAGAAATCCCTGGATTGGTCCATCAACCCAGAGCAAAGTAAGTTCGGCCTTCTGTTTTCCTTAAAACTCCATTTTTGCCCACCAGGTAATCAAGGTTTATTATAAAGCTTTAGTAATTGAGAGAGTAAACAAAACATACTCTCAGAACATCCTCAGTGCATATTCCAAGCTGATACTGTCAGGCCGTTTAGTAAAATAAATAAGTAAGAGGGATAGCTTTATGGCTCTCAGATGGGGAGATCTTCATTAAGATATAAAACATATACAAACCTTAAGGAAATTTGCTAATTGATGGCTGCATTAAAATTATGACCATATCTTCATTAGAAAATACTTAAAATTATGAACATATCCTCATTATAATACACAGTAAGACAGTAGAGGTCGTAAAAAAGAGAATGATGTATAAATGACAGTGTAGATTTTCCAGAATATAGAAAATAATTCTACAAATAAAATTGCAAAATCCAGAGACTAGGCTAACACATAAACAGCCATTTGGCCGAAGAGGAAACCTGAGTGGCTGGTCTGTTTGAAAATCATGTTATTTCATTCCATCAGATTCTCAAAAATGTCTAAATCTGACAACGCAGAAGTTGGCCAGACTAGAATACCAGATCCCCTGTAACCCCCTGCTGGTGGGTTACACAGCAGTGTAACTGGGGGGCGGGGCGGGGCGGGGTGCAGTTTTGCTATCTAGGAAAGTTGAAGCTAAGCAAACTTTACCCTCCAGCAACTCCAGGGGCAGGTATGTGCCCTTGAGAAACAGTTCACATTTGTGCTGGGAGTCATTTTGGAAACTTCATTAACAGCAGTTTAGATAAGCTTTTAGAAGTAAAACCAAGTGTCCATCAGTAATATAATGGGTAACAATGCTGTGGCGTGTTCTTCTGATGGGAGTGCTACATGTCAGTCAGTGAAAATAAATGAGGTAGGGACATGTTACACACATCAGGGCGGGCATTCTCAGAACAGTAAGTAGGAGGATGGTCCTTTAAAATCAAAGACATAAATAAGCAATATTTTGTGTATAAGTATGTGGCAAAAATAACAAAGACAAGCCAAGAAGTAGAAAAGCATTAAGTCAAAAATGGTGGCTCCTGACTGGGTGAGACACAGCTGGACCCAGAGGCTCTCTCTCTCCTAATCTGAGTGGTAATTACATGATTGTACATAATTTTAAGAGATCTTTAAATATATGTTGTATCTAGTACATCTTCTTGTGGCGTGGGTGCTTGAAGATATTTTGATACTACCATGGCTTCCAACAGATGAACACTCATTAATCGTTTTAATAAAATAGCTAATATCCATGGTGGTGCATGAGTGTAATCCTAGCACTTAGGAGACAGAGGCAGGAGGATTGCAGCACATTCCTGGCCAGTCGGCTTAGTGACTTCCAGGCAAACCAGACTACAAAGCAAGAAGCTGTCATTAAAAAAAAAAAAAAAAAAAAAAGCAGTAAGTAAAATAGTGTATTAAAAAAAAAATTGACTCTCTTTCTAGATTGTTCTAGGGCCAACTCCATATTGGTGATAAAATTCCCTTTGTGACCTTGAAACTATCGTTATATTTCTTAAGAGAGGCTGTTAATCTTTACTGTAGTGCTTTGCTTAAGACGGAAGTAAATTCCTAGGGATGCAAGCATATTTGACATATGTCATCTTCTCCCTGTTCTGACTGTTACATCAAGACCATAGCAGAAGAAGCAGCATATCATTGCTTGGCTTTCCTAGAAAACTGAGATGTAAACCACCTGCTTCATGATCACTGTGAAGGCTATTCTTGGTTGTTAATGTAACTACATCTGGAATTAACTAAAACCCAAATGACTGGACACACCTGTGAGTGATTTTTTCTTGATCAAATCATTTGAAGTATAAAGACCCACTTCTAATCTGGATCTTTGAGCTGGGAATACACACCTCTAATCTGGGCCACACCTTCTGCTGGAAGCCTGTATAAAGGGCACAGAAGAAGAAAGCTTTGGCTCTCTGCTTGGCTCTCAACCTTGCTAGCAAGTCCATTCCTTCACGGGCATTAGAGCCTACGTTTTCGGATTCCAGTGTATACTGAAGACCAGCAGAGACATCCGGCCTTGTGGACTGAACAACTACTGGATTCTTGGACTTTCCGTTCATAGGCAGGCATTGTTGGATTAGCTAGACCACAGCCTGTAAACCATTCTAACAAATCCCCTTTAGATAGATAGATAGATAGATAGATAGATAGATAGATAGATAGATAGATAGATAGATAGATAATAGACAGACGATAGATAGATAGATAGATAGATAGATAGATAGATAGATACTCATTTTATAAGTTCTCTTCTTTAGAGAACCCTTACTAATACAATCACTTTGTCCCAGCCCAGTGTCTGTGAGTTACTAGGGCCTAGGCCCATATGGTGGCAGTTAGGACTCTTCTTTACTGTAGTGCTCTGTGTGGGGAAAGAACTAAGAGATTCGATGCTCACTTCAAAGAAAAATGAATACTTACAAATCCACTTAAGGGACTGGAGAGATGGCTGAGCCATTAAGAGCACTGGCTGCTCTTCCAGAGGACCCGGGTTCAGTTTTCAGCACCCACATGGCAGCTCACAACTATCTGTAACTCCAGCTCCAGGGGATCTGACACCTGTATACCAATGCACATAAAATAAAGTTAAACAAATTTTTTTAATTAAAAATAAATAAATCCACTTAAGGTTGACTGTGTCAGAGTAATGGTGCAGCTGATTGTCTCCCACTTAGACCCATGCTGCTGGCCACTAGGCCCTCCCCAGGCAGCCTCTCTGATCCTAGTCACTGAGGTGCACTTTGTCTTTGGAAACCACAAGACAGCTAATAACACAGCCAATCACTTTTCCATGCAAGCACCCTGAAATGGGCTCTTCTTTTAAAAAGCATCCCTTAGCTCTGAGTTTTAGGGGATGACTGCTCAGATGGATGCTGCTCAGGCCTGCTAGAGCAGTAGTTCTCAACCTGTGGGTTGTGACCCCTTTGGGGTCATATGACCCTTTCACAGGGATCTCCCAAGACCATCAGAAAACAGGTAATTACATTACGATTCGTAACAGTAGCAAAATTACAGTTACGATGTAGCAACAAAATTAATTTTATGGTTGGGGGCCACCACACCATGAGGAACTGTATTAAAAGTTCACAACATTAGGAAGGTTGAGAACCACTGTGCTAGAGAGAACACTTTATTTAACCTTGACACCTGGAAGCTACTCGGTCTGCAGAGAGAGAGAGACTGGACTACAGCTCTTAGAGATATATAAAAAAAAATAGACTCATGCCGGGCGGTGGTAGCACACGCCTTTAATCAAAGCACTTGGGAGGCAGAGGCAGGCGGATCTGTGTGAGTTTGAGCCTGGCTGTGCTGATGTGAAGCCTGCAGTAAAGTAACATCCAGGACCACAGCAGAGGGAAGACCAACAGCACTCCCACAAGAGACAGCGAGAGAACAGTGTCAATCAAGATCAGGTACAGAACTAAAGCACCGGGCGCTTCGTGGACAGCCAGCCAGCCCTGCCCATGCTCATGGCCCTGAGTGTCACAGTATTGCAGGAGAGTGTGGTGATTGAAGACTCCAGGAATGGCCTCTCGTCAGCGAGGGAACCCTGGTGATGGTTATAGTGGGCCCTCCATTGAAAGAGCGTACAGTAGGACAGGTCTGCCTCCGGAGTAGCTCAGCTGAACAAAACGCTTTGACACTTAAGCAGGTAAAGCCGTGAGGAAGCTGGGAAAACTCGGTGCGCTCGCTGGCTTTTTCTGCTCACGATTCTGCAGAGCGAAGACTGTTTGCTCACTTCATCCCAGACGCTTGCCCTGCCTTTCAAATCTGCATACCAGAGAGGGTCCAGTTCCCAAATAGAACATTTCCCCTGTTCGCACGATTTCGTAAAGGCTGGCAAAATTAAGACGCTATGTGTGAAAGCACTTTGTCAACTGTGAACCGATTAGTGGCGTCACAGGTGTGCGTTGTTTTTGTTTCATAGCAAGGCTGACGGCGCGAACTCACAGATTTCCAGTCATGGACTTGCACCCAGAGGAGAGCTGCTCATGGGAGCCCAGTTCATGGAAAGCCTGAAGGGTTTCAGGACACTTGTGTCCTCCTGTGGCCTCGAAGGTGTGAGGCGTCATGCTCAGGGCACATAGGTGGGCCTCTCCCCACACTGAGCTTAAAGAAACTGTTGTAGGCCTGCCCTCCACCCTTGTCCCCAGACACTGCAACCAATGTAATATGTGCGTCTCTCACCCAGGGCCCTTCACCTCCATGGAGTACCAATGAGTACCATCAGGCTAGAAGGACCACCTTAGCACTTGAGGCCCATTTCCCAACTATGATCCCTGCCCTCTTTGCCTTCTTCTGAGGTAACCCCAACAACAAATAACTAAGCTGGACAAGCATACATGGGGTGAGGGTGACTTGAAGGTACTTCTTAACTTACCCAGTATTCCAGTGGAATTTCAGCTGCTAAAGGTGCCGGAACTGGTCAGGGGCGGGTTCAGGCAGTTGTCCCGCCCTCTGCGCTTACGTCTTCAGCTTAAGTACTCATAGAATCCGCTGGCCGTGTCGACGCTACAGCATCTGTAGGAGACGTGCTTCAATGTACGGAGAATCATTTTCTCTGTCACACACAGGACTGACGATGCCACATGTTGCGTGTCTTTACTTTGTTCTTTTAAAATCCCAAATGTGTTTTGGAAGAAAAGAAAATTGGCAGGCTCCACCCAAGAACATCAATATAAGTGACTCCTACACTTTATGTGGGAGTTATATTCCTTAAGTCCTGAGCGCTTGTAGACTTAGGGGTTGTCTGCAAGATCAGGGCAATGGCATCTTCTAAAGCAGCATTGGGGTATTTGGTGGGAAAGTCTGCAGTGAATAACTGTCTGCCTCAGAGCTTACAGGTTCACCATCACTGACTTGAGAAGGTGAGGTTCAAGGGAGCATTGAAATATGTGCTAACTCTTCTTTGTTTTCCAGCATGCACATCTCTGAAAGCCAACAAGAATTCTTCAGAATGCTGGATGAGAAAATTGAAAAGGTAAGATATCAAAATAAATAAATAAACTACATTGTTTCAAGATAAATCTTACTAATTTTTAAGTTGGGATAATGATACTTTTACCCCTGTGTGCTAAATCTTCTGGCAAAGGATTGGACAAGAAGTTAAAACAATAACAAAAAAGAGTATATATGAAAATGATGTGTTACACCCCAGAGTCGTAGGCTATTCCGGCTTATTCGAGTGAGTCAAATAGGTAGAGTCCATTTGACTATTTCCCCTTCCTAGATTCATGTCCCAGCCAATGCAGTTTCTAATTTCCTAGTTCCTCGTGCTAAACACAAAGATCTGAAGCAAGGATACTCATGAGAGAGAATACGTGGTTTTCTTTTACTTTTTATGGTTGTTTTATCTGGACAGCTCTTCCTAAAATCCTGCCTTGTGGTTACACTACTTAATGCAAGATGGAGATGATCTTAAGTCCATAAGGATTTCAGAGTAGATCCAGTTTGGAAGTAGAACTATGAAAGAGTAAGTTCATAGTCTTCTCTCTCATTGAAAGACCAGCAGTGTCAAGGACATCACAAGAAAACCCACAGAAACCTACTCATAGGAGCTCACGGAGTCTGAACCAACAACCAGGGAGCCTGCATGGAACTGACCTAAGCCCTCTCTACATAAGTAACACTTGTGTACCTTGGTCAATTTGTGGGTCCTAACACTGGGAGCAGGGGCTGTCCCTAATGCTTTGGCTGGCTGTTGGGAACCTGTTCCTCATACTGGGTCACCTTTCCCAGCCTGAATAGAAGGGGAGGTGCTTAGTCCTTCCTCAACTTGATATGCCATGCTTTGTTGATACCCATGGGAGCCCTGCCCCTTTCTGAACAGAAACAAAGGAGGAGTGATAGGGGGTGGGGGGTGGAGGGGAAGTGGGGGAAGGGAATCAGAGAAGAGGAGGGAGGGGAAACTGGGGTTGGGATGTAAAATAAATAAATCAATTAAATTTTAAAAAGGAAGACCAGCAGCTGCCACCAATGTAAAAGCTAGAGGTGGATGATGAATTTAAACAGTACTCTGTAGAGTTCCCTGCCTGTATAGAAATATTTTGTGTTTTTTTATTTTCAGTAAAATATTGGCATATGCCTGACTTGACATTGAAAACTTCATTTCAGATCAATTACCAAGTCTCACATATTGGTTCAAAAGATGTTCAGCATGCTGATACCATTTTGTTTAGTAAAGAAAAGCAAAAAAAAAAAAATTGTTCCCACTGTAATGATAAAGATCTTTTCTTTTTCTGTTTATTTGGCTTTTTCCACTACTAGCTCTCTTTTGGCAATAAAGAAGGATTGCTCAGTGGTTCAGAGTGGACTGGAAAATCTGAAACCTGCATTTTAAGTTAGTTTTTCAACAGTTCTGAGCTCTGACAAGGCATTTAGATGATCTCGTCCCTTCCCAGCAAGTTCCCATGACTGGCACTCTGTCTCCTTTTATTCAGAACCAAGTTTATTGTTGCTGTGTAAAGCAAGATTTCCTCTTGCACCTAGGATCGAACACGACCTGTTGGGCACCAACCTAACACCGTTTCTGACTTAACCATGCGCTGGGTAGAACCTTCCCTAGACAAGGAGTATTTTAGATTCGACATGAACAATGTCCCCACTCTTGGACACCTTATCTTTTCCTTTTTCTTCTTTTGTGTTTGGTTCTGAAATCAAACCCAGAGCCTCATTCATGGTGCCTGCTGGTTAGTGCCCTGCTTCTGTGCTGTGCCCCAAGCCCAGATATTTATATGTAAAAGAAAGCTGTTGCTCCATCTGCCATACACCCGCATGCTTTGTACAGATAATCCCCTGGCCTGTAGGCTGTGTCTTTCTGTTCCTCCTCGCCTCTCTGAAATCCATCCTTCTGTGTATGCTGTTCTAGGTACTATTGAAGCATTAAGCATCCAAAACCCAAAATGCTCCTTCTTAGTATATGTGTTTGGCTCGGTGCAATCCTTGCTATCATTTATGAAGCCAAAATTGAAGCTGGATCCTTCCGTGTAATTTTCCTGGGTTTTTAGAACATTGCTAAGTATCTCTGTGGCCAGTGCAAGCATGGAGACAACTATAAGCCAGCTCCAATCATCTTTAAGGATTTTTTAGAGTGTATTCAATACGCTTTCACCTGGAGCTTTGTGCTAAGAGTCATGCTGAGTTTTGAGAGTTTGTCTCTCTCAGAAATGTCCAGGAATTCCTTTTCTCTTCCTAAATTTCACAAAGCCAGCCCTGTGGAGGGAGCGCCTCTCATCCCTTGGCTCATCTATTGCATTTCCTAGATTGTGTAGGGCATGGGTTGAAATTCACCTCCTTATCCTACCCTCTGGATACCAAACAAAAACTTCCACTCTCGGCCCCTCAAAACAGATGTAAAAATACACCAGTGTTTTGTGGTAGAGCTAGGCCTGCCAATTTATCTGTATAGAAAACTCCCTGTGGAGTGTCTGAACTGCTCTCACCCTGAGTGGTTCAGCAGGACCACAGCTGACCTTCATACTCTGTTAGGAGCACGGCCTTCTAAGAACTGACTAGTGCTCCCCTCCCCATACAGTTCAAAGAGTTGATTCAGCACGTGCAAGCTTCAGTTTTAAAACCCTCCCTTCCCTTAGCTTAGTCCTCAGCCTCATTTCTTCCATGTTTTGTCACACCCACCTCCCAAGGGTGGAAAGGTTGGTTTGAGGGTTTGTCTTCACTCCCTTTTAAATTATTTTTATAGTTAGTCTTCAAAATATGGGCTTCGTTATGACATTACAAACTCACACATAGACATATCATTGTATCTTGCTCGTATTCACACATGTGTGCATGCATGAGCACATACACACACAGATACACACACACACATAGAGCAGTTTCTTGCTCCATGGTGAACATGTCCTAAAACTGCAGAGATGCATCCTTTGCATCCCTCCCTTCACCGCCTTGCCTTGCCATCCCTCTCTCCCACGGCCATAGCCAAATGAAAGCTGTGATTACAAGAGGCAAGGAGATGACTCAGGCCTGTCTTGTTTTTATTCCTGCTGCATAGCTTTATGCAGATGACTTAATAATCGTTGTGACAGTGACCCTGGTATAGAAACCACTCGTGAAGTGTGAACACACTCTGGCCTTTAAGAATCCCAGCATTCCCCTCTGGCTGGTAGGAACTGTTTATACAATCAAGGGGAATGAATGGGACTTCAAGGGGAGACTCAAGGGGAATGAATGGGACTTCAAGAGGAGACTCAAGGGGAATGAATGGGACTTCAGGGGGAGACTCAAGGGGAATGAATGGGACTTCAGGGGGAGACTCAAGGGGAATGAATGGGACTTCAAGGGGACAGTCAAGGGGAATGAATGGGACTGAAAAAACTTCAAGGCCTTAAGCATCTGCTCTCTTTTCTGTGCAGGGTTGGAATCTCACAGAATTCTTAGGTGCTGCCAGCCAGGTTCCTTAGGGAGTAGCAGGAGAGGCATTTGGGTTCTGAAGCAATGGCGTGATGAATAAAAGGAAAGCCATGCTGTTGCTATGAGGAACCTATGGCCGACAGCCCTGTGGTCTCAGAGCAGTTAAGCCCTCAGTAAACAGCTTCATCTTGCCACTAGACCAGGCAGGGGGCCCCAAAGTAGCACTCGGAGCCGCAGATGCTTGTACAGGTTGGTCGTGGTCCCGTTGCCTTCCTACCCTCCATGGTTCTTCCGCTGCCTGTCTGCTTCCCCCCAGCAGCCCTTCTACTGTTTGAAACTGGCATCTACGAGCATTACTGTCACCTCACAGTAAGTGCTCTGGGATAGAGTGTCAAGCTTGGCAGCTACTTGGCTCTATTACTTAAGAATACCTAGCAAGGTGTGGTAGCACACACCAAAAAATCTCAGCTGCTCAGAAGTCTGAACAGGGTTGTTAATTTCAAGGCCAGTGTGGACTATACAGCATGAGGTGAGAGCCATCCTGGGAAATTCAGTGAGACCCTGTCTCAAAATAAGAGAGAAAAATGGGGCTAGAAATGTAGCCCAGGGGTAGAGCACTTGGCCTAGCATTTTCCAAGCCCGGGGGTCAATGCCAGTACTGGAATTAAAAAAGTAAAAAAAATGTTGGAAGCAATAAGCAGATCTCTAAGCTTAAAAACTGGGTCTCCCTTGTCTTTGTTTCCCTAGAAGGTACTGTAAGACATGGGCCACCTGCTGGATTAGTGAGCTGTACAGATAGACCACGGGGCTGCAACAGGCAGAAGGCTGTCAGAGGTGCAGACATGGTTGGGAAGATGCCCCTGACCAGTCCGGGTAGGAGATCCTTCTAACAGTGTGGAGCAGCGTGAGAGCACACAGCAGGTCCACTGCCAGGGAGCACAGCCCACTGGGTCTAAGGAAGGAGGACCATGACCCAAGAGAAAGCTTCAAACCTGAGCCACATCTAGGAACTGGCTCCGGCTAATGTGACTCAGGCTAATCACTTAAACTCTCTGATCCTTCTTTTCCACACAGATGAGATTTGTATAATAATACTAACTTGGGAAAGTCAAGAAACTATATACACAGAGCTATGGCTGGGGCATAGATTTCCCGTGTTCTGCGGGTTTTCTTTTGAAGTTGTGCGCGTGTGTCACCGAACATTTTTTTTTTCTTTTTTTCGGTTTTTCGAGACAGGGTTTCTCTGTGTAGTTTTGCGCCTTTCCTGGAACTCACTTGGTAGTCCAGGCTGGCCTCGAACTCACAGAGATCCGCCTGCCTCTGCCTCCCGAGTGCTGGGATTAAAGGCGTGCGCCACCACCGCCCGGCAACGTCACCGAACATTTAAGAGGTCTGTGGTAGAAACTGAAAATGAAGAATTGAGCTCAAATCTTGCCTAAGGCAATCCTTCCTGTGGCGAGCATCTCTCCTTGGAGAGAAAATATTAGAATAGGCCATCTCCAGCACACTGGCCATTTTGCTCTGTGGCATAACCTTGCCTGGAGTTAAGAGTCCTGGGAAAACGTATAGGGCTACTGTGACTGCAGAATGTGCCAGTCAGTGGCAGGGTACATCTGAATCCTCATCGACATTTTTCTGATTGAGGCTTCTTTTAACTCCTGTAGGTTTTTTGCAACTTGCTTTTATGAGACTTTTAAACATGTGCACTAATACCACCCCCAGAATGCTTGTAACAATAATAGCGACAAAAAAAAAAAAAAAAGGTGAGGAAAGCAGCCTCTGTCAACGTCAAAGAGACACTCAGGCTGGCTTCTCTGATTCCTTTAATAAGCCTCACTTCCAGGGTAAGCATCATGACTCGGTTCCCTGGACCAGAAGGGACCAGCACCAAGGGAGGTACAAAGTGAAGCATTAGAATAGAGAGCTTGCTTTCTTTTGGACGATTCTAATCCAGAGCCATAACTGTGTAAGGAACTGTGGAGAATGTCTTACCCTAGCCCTCCCACTTCGTCTTCCTCTACGGCAAAGAGTGAAGCTGGCCAGTGTCCGTCAGTCAGAGGAGAATTGTGAGGCATCCTGTACTCCCATGATCCTTAAGTATTTAGTCTGGGGCCTCTTGTTAGTCCTGGGAAAACCTAGTGTATCGAGACGCAGTCTGCTCTGTCTAGAGGAATCTGCCTCTTCTGGACTGCTCTCACTTCAGGTCTACTTTATAATGCTTTACACACTCGTGTTTTCCATCTTGATTTTTGGAAGTTTGGAGTTGGGCAGTCACAGCTGCCTCCTCTCTGGGTACCAGTGAGTGATGACAGGCACAAGGAGCAGGGAAACATCCTTCAGCATCCACCTTACTAATAAGCTGAGTGACTCCCAGACACAGATCCAGAACTAGTTTGGAATATATTTGTAAGATTTAAAACACCAAAAGGTTTGTTGACAAATTATATAATGTGCACACACGTAATAGGAAATATGTGTAATTCAAACTATTAAAAGCTTGTGCATTACTAGGTATATACCCTTGAAATTCTCTTACATAATACAATAAAGTTCACTCTAGTATTCTGTGTTAAATAGCAAAAGTGGAAATTTAAGAAGCTGGAAAGAACTGGGCATGCAGCCTCCGGGGAAGAAGTTAAATCTTCTGTATCCCAGGATTACACAGCAGTCAAAAGAAATGAACCAGATACGTAGATGGCATGGTTATAGTCTTCAAATATTATTAAATGATACAGGAATTGTATAAAGTATATTGTAAAAAAAAATTACTATGATATATTTTTATGCTTACATTCAACAAATAGATACCAGATAACAGTCATCTGTCAGGTATTGACAGGCATGTGATAAATGCATGTGCATGCATTCACATTAGTATGGGATTTTCTTTATGAAGTATTTATAAGTAGTAAGTATTTATATGCTACGTACTTAAATGTTCAGACACACATAAGTTATTTGATATAGTATAACTAGCACATTGTCAATATGGTAGGAATACGAAAGTCTCTATAGTATGCTTGATGTGGGACTATAGCTCAGTGGTTGAGTACATACCTGTGCCCGAGTGCAAGTTGCAGCATCAGAAAGAGAAAAAAAAAGCTGAGAGGATGAATACCAAGCCTGTGGCCATTGTGATTTCGTTTCCTAGGCAGGAGGGTGAAAGATAGAAACATGATACAAAACATGAGGAGTTCTTGCGTCTGAGTGGTATGGTAGCTATACAGTGCTCTCTCCATTCTTTCTACTGTTCTGAAACTTACATTTCTCAAAGTCAAGAGAAGTCCCTGAAAAGAGGGATGTATTTATGACAAGATGTCAAGTGGAAAAAAAGCAGGTGATGCAGTGGTCACTGGCCTTGCTCACATCTTCCACTGCACCCAGTATGTGCAGCTGTCTGGAAGGAACTTTCCAGGGAACATTAACATCCAGTCAGTGGGCCATGCACGAGGTCACCTGAAACATTCCTATTTTAGATTTCAGTTGAAACTCATATTCCCAAGGCCTCCTATAGTCATAATCATAGATAAAACTGAATTACCTGGACTCTATGAAATCCTGTTGTTGTTGGCCGGTTGATCAGATGTCTGCCCACTCTTAATTTAATCAGCATTCATAACCCATTGAAACAAACAGTCTCCACATACACAATTGATTCTGCCAGCTCAGCCTCTTAGGGTTTGTCTGAAATCCACTGGGTTGCCATCCTCCCGACATGCATATCCTTAGGAAATCTGTTGAGTGAAGCTAGCCAGCGGCCATACAGTGAAATACAGGGGACCCTGCACCTCTTCTTTTCTATAATGTGGGCACGTTGGCCACCTTAGCCATGCCCTGGAAGAAAAGGAAGCCGAATGGAAGAGTTCTCCTAACCCAGAATTCAAGAGGCCTCTCCACTTCCTACTTGGTTAGCTCATAGTCTACTTTTCACGGTTCATAATGTCCCCTGTGCTTCCTGTTTTGAAAGCCAAGAGAACGGAAGGGAAGCTGAGCCTCCTAATCCAGCCAGCAGTGACACACCCCTTGATGGGAGGAAGGAGAACTGCCGTGTTAAAAACTGACCATCCTCGGTGGGCCTAGCCTGGGGAGCAGTGTGAGTGGTAAGCAACTGCCTCCACTTCTCCACTGTGACGACCTAGGCCAGTCATCATCCAGAGAGCCTGCGTGGCCTTGGGAGAAGAGGGGAGGTATCCGTAAGCCAACAAGCAGCTGATGGTCCCAGGACTCTTGCTGGTGATAGCTGTAAGGAAAAAAAGGGATGTGATTGTCTTCCCAAGCATCCATCCTCACTATCAATTCTAGGAAAAAAACGACATCCCAACAGGTTATAAAGGTTATAAATTATAGAGAATTTGGAATCGCATCTCTGTCAAGGGGCAAACACATTCAAATCTAGATCTGCCAGTTGTACAAAAGAGAATGAACTTCAGGGCGACCTACAAAGCCCCATGTGCCAAGTCGGTTGCTCTAGATTCCTGGCTTGGGCTGAGAAACTGTCTGACAAGACTCTACGGCTCCCTTAGAATTAAGTCCGTCCAGGTAGCCTGGAAATCTTCCACAAAAACTTATGGCACATCTGTTTATCGTCACACACAAATAATCACAACAGGGAAATTTTAAGAAAGGTAATGTCCAGTTGGGGTGTGGGGGAGTGACATAAAAAGTCATGCCTGTCACAAGATAGAAACCCTGAGAGAATGACATACAGATGGAGGAAGACACAGATGAAACTTGAAAATTCAGATGTAACCGGGAGATGAGGTTCTAAGTGAATTGTTAAATTTAATTCTGATTGCTGCTGCCATCTTCTCCCTGGTGGATTGTGAGCCATGTTTTATAAGTTGCCATCTTGAAGATGTTTTCCAAGTGGGCGTCTTGCAGAACTCAGCTCATCCCAGAAGAAATGGTAAAGCTCTTGGAGGAGAAATCAGCTCTGGTGTCTGATCCTTAGGGAAAGAGCAAAACCCTTGAGCAACGCAGTGTTGGCCTCTCGGTGTGGGGTCGGATCATTGGTGTGCTTTCTGGGGCTGGAGCAGACAAATTACAGCCCCCAGGCCACATCTGGCCCACAAGATGAGGATGGTCTTTACGTGATGGAGGGACAAAAGAAGATTTTGCAGTATTTGACATATTACCTGAAATTCAATTTTTGGTAGCCACAGATAGTTTTAGGGGGGTTGTGGTTGATGCTGTTTAAAAACAGTGCCACACTGTGTAGCCCAGGCTGGCCTCTGCCTCCTGAGTGCTGGGATAATTGACACACCACCATGACCACCGGCCTCACGGATGTTTTAAGGGGACTTAGCTGTACTTGAGAAGCTGCAGCAGGGGCCAGATGGAACAGAGCGTCAGCTATCTACTCACTGGCCCTGCCAAAAGATCATGGGTTCAGTATGGCCTGGAGAACGTGGACATCCCAGGTTCTTTATCCCTGCCTTCTCGTGGCTGTTCCTTGTGGGAAGGGCATCACTGAAGTGTTGCATGGACCAGTGTCAGACTAAGCTTGGGAAATGGGAGCTTTCAAGCTCCTGAGCGGTCCTTGATGGTGGTGGATGGTGGTGTGGATACCATGAAGGGGGCGGGAGGTACTTAATTTGTGTTGTGCCTTGAAAATGGAAAGTGCTATACACCAGGATTGTCATCACTTACGTTATCATGGTGACCCTTCCTGAACACGGTCACCGAGCACTCAGAGGCTGCCTGCCGCGCTCTGCCGCTCCTCACCAGCCAGGCCTTTTCCCAACTGAAATGATAATGTGTGAGTCTAATTAGAATAAAGCTCATTAGAGACAGAGACAGCCATTAATGCCTCCATTGATTTTTCTAATGAAATAAGCTGGGGGAGGAGACTTTAACAGGGCAGCTAATTATTTTTCCTTTTCCTCAGCATTTCTTCGGCATTGAAAACTGTTGTTGTAAGCTGTCACTGGCCTAAAAACAAAAACAGAGCCGAAAGTGCTGTGTGACTGAAGTGGACATTTTCAGCCCTGAGGAAGGCATCTGCTTCCAGCCCATAGCCCTGCAGGAAGTTGTCAGGTCCCCTCCCCTCCCCATTCTGGGTAGTTAGTGGTTCTTAGGTGCCCAAGCTGGAGAGCGTGGTCCTCCTGCCCCGTGCTCCTGGTTCAAGGCTGAATGTCCACATTCCACAGAGACTTGGATGCCATTGCCTCAGGAATGGCCATACCTAGAAGGAACAGTTTGTGACCAAGCGGGCAGGGAAGGGACATTCCCATTGAGTGGATGTACAGACATTCAGAGGGGGCAATCACACTGTATTCATTAAAATGCTCCTTGCCACTCAGAAAGCAGTGCAGTCCCACGGTGCCCGGGAGAGGCTGTTACAGAAGGGTAACAGTCATTCAAACCTGAGTGTGTGGCTGGGGCAGAGCACGTGCCCAGCGTGCGTGAAACTGTAGATTCTGCCTCAGGACTGACGAAGAAAACAGACCAGCTGGGCATGATTCCATATATGCTTTACGAAGAAATTACTTAAATAAATAAAACTGGTGACTAGTGAACAGTGGGGTTCTGGTATCAACTTCTAACCTCCTCCTTCATCACCCCCGACCCTTTCTTCGTTTCCATACTGTTCTAGCAACACAAGCCGGCCTGACCTGTACTCATGCTGGAGCTACAGCTGATGCCGTTTCATTGTTAAAGGGGGCGAGGCTTCCTCCAGTGGGATCTGAAATAGGTTGACAGCTTCCTTCTCCCGTCAGGATGCCAGGGCACTTTCTGATCGTTGACACTCACCAGCCTCCTCTCCAGGCGGGGTGTTCACAAGTGATGTGACACACAGGGCTCCATTAGACACCAGGGGACAGAGATGACCATTGCCTGTCTTCTCATGTCAGGGAGGCCAACACTGTAGACAGAATCACTGTACAGCCTGTTGGAGGACAGAAGAGACGAGTTCTCCTGGGAGCATCTGGGCACAGAGTGACCGGAAGACATCACATCAGACCCAGGTCACACAGACTTAAGGAGCCAGGCAGGGAATGCTAGAGAAGAAGTATGAAGGAAGAAAGTACTGAGTGTATGGAATAAATGACTGTTTCAGGCACAGAGGATAGATACATGGCATTGCTGGAGTTGTCTGTCTGTCTAGTGGTAGGCAGTACATGAATATAGCTTTTTTTTTTTTTTTTTTTTTCCTGAGACAGGGTTTCTCTATGTAGCCCTGGCTGTCCTGGAACTCCCTCTGTAGACCAGGCTAGCCTCAAACTCACAGAGATCTGCCTACCTCTGCCACCTAAGCATTGGGATTAAAGGCATGCGCCACCACCATCCGGTTTGGATGTTTCTTAAAAGGGAGGGGGGAGCTGGGTGGTGATGGCGCACGCCTTTAATCCCAGCGCTCGGGAGGCAGAGGCAGGCGGATCTCTGTGAGTTCGAGGCCAGCCTGGGCTACAGAGTGAGATCCAGGACAAGGTCCAAAACTACACAGAGAAACCCTGTCTCAAAAAAACAAAAACAAAAGCGGAGGAGCAGGAGAAGAAGAAAGAAGAAGAGGAAGAAGAAGAAAGGGAAGGAGGGAAAAGGAAGAAGAGGAAGAGGAAGAGGAGGAGGAAATTGATTTGGAATTAAAGGAGACTTGAAGTATATAGAAACAGGTTAGACTCAGGAAACGGAACCAAGGTTGCCATCAGACTGCAGAGACATGCCCTGGGTCCCGAAGCCAAGAGCATACCTTCTCTGGGGGCTGCAGGAAGGCAGGACTTCGCTGCACTGTTCCAACATATGTACTGTTTGTTTGGTTTTGGGTTTGGGTGAATGGTCTGGCCCACACTGAGGAGACACTTTATCCCTAAGCTGTACCCCCCTTTGTTATTGTTTGTTTGGGTCCAGGGTTTTGTTAAGTTGCCCAGGCTGGCTTTGAACTTGAAAACCTCCAGCCTCAGCCTCCCAAATGGCTAAAAATGACAGGTTTGTGCCACCAGACCCAGCTTTTCCTGTCATTTGAATCTGTACCAAAATAGCCCTATGACTCTTTGAAATAATCCTTCCTCGTCAGCGTCATTTGGCGTTCCCGTTCTTGTTATGTGCTGAGGTCTCCTGGGAACCTTTGGGTGGATCCTTTGCGCAAGGCTGGAAGTGTGACCAACATACAATTGTATAAAAGGTCTTCACAGAGGCTCTCGCTGTGGGTCCCTTTATGGGGGGGAGGGGCATGCTTTGGCCAAGAGACTTACTGTGTGTCTCCCAGCCTGTTCAATCCCACTTCCTGTCTCCCTGACAGCTGAAAGTTTGACGATTCTGTTTTTAGAAGATCTTTAACAATTTAAATGAGACATGAAGTCCTGTTAGCAGAAGCTGGTTCCCCGGCCTGCCCAGGAGGACCAGTGTGCAAATGGAGACTCTGATGGGATATGGGGAATGGAGCCCTTCCAGAAGGTCTCTGGGTCACTTAGACGGCATGCCGTGTGGTACCTCTTAGCTGCGGTATGTTCTGATCTCAGAAGTCTTTGTTCCCAAAGTATTTGGTTCTCTGAGCTGCTGTCAGGTGATAAGGAAAATGAAACTGACTGGGATTGGAATTTTCTTATCAAGTCACTACGGCCTCCCACGAAAGGCAGAGATTAGCTCGGGGATCTTGGGCTTCTCGGAGATTTGCTCACAAGCCACGAGGCTCAACTCCTACCCTGCAGGGTTGATATGAATAATAAATGAAATGATGTCTGCAGAGCAACTCATGTGGGTTTTTTCCTCCTTCTCATAATAATTAGAAAAATTTAGGGGAACAAATTCTTGGGAAATGCAAGTTTCAGGATCTGGTTTAGATAGAAGGTTTATCCAGCTTTGCCCCTCAGGGGTGTGATAGAGGGCCTTTGTGTGTTGGCAGTAAAGCTGGAGGGCCTGAAATGGTCCTTTAGGTTTTCTGTTTTGTTTCTAATGTGTGTCTCGTGTGTGTGTGTGTGTGTGTGTGTGTGTGTGTGTGTGTGTGTGTGTGTGATCGCTTCCTCATGGTGGAGGGGCGCTCTCAACCTCACCTGAGCTACCTGAACCTTTGCTTAGATGGGAGCCCTTACTTTGACATAAGATGGGAAGGGACTTTAGTTTTTGCCGTAGAACTTATTCTGTGTACAAGGATTGGGGTTCAGATCTGCCTGGGACGTACTGCTGAGGAGGGAGGGAAGTTCTCTGGCTCCTGTCAGGTCTCACCTTGTGATCACAGCCCTCATTCACAAATGAGGCTTTTCGCCCCTGCCAGGAGCCTAAACAAACCCAATGTTTATAATAATGATGACAACAGAATGTAGGTGCCAACAGCTGCCTCTATCGACTGTCTGACAGAGTGAGGTGTTTTTCTGCACATAACCCTGATCACGCCCTACTGCATAGAGAAAGTGGCTGTGCCCAAGAAACCAAAGCCTGCCATTTTATCCAGGTCCACTTTTCTATGCTAATAAAATCTCCGTGAAAACTCTGACCCCAGCCTATCCTGCCCAGCTGTGTACCCAGCATCCATCTGCAAATCCAGTCTGAGCCTCCCCAAGTTGAAGCCACACAGAGGAGAACATCGCTTGATGATTGTAACCTCATGCTGCCAGACTTGTGTGTGTCCTGTTTCCCATGCTGGAGAATAAACTCCCAGTGCTCAGGAGCGGCGGTCTCCTTTACAACTCTCCAGCTGATGGCTGAGAGTGGATCCTGCCTGGTCTGGGACAGAGCTAGGGATGGTGTCAGTCTGGGCCATGTCACAGGGAAGGCTGTCGTGGGAGTGACTGCTACTTGCATATTCTCCTTGGGAGCATTGGCTACCCATTTTCTCTGTCCTGGAGAGGTTTTATGTCACCAGTGAATCAAACCTCGGGGGACTGTGGACTTCCACACTGCAAGGCACATGGGCCTACAATCTGATGATGGAAGAAACTAAGTCAGGCTATGTAATGACTCACTGTGACAGAACAAGCAGTCTGGGGCTGTTTGGCGAGGAATGGATGACCGTCCCGGCTTGTACAGATCCCAAGGCGTCATTGCAGAGCAGTGTGTGTTTGTTTGCTTGCTTGTTTCGTTTTTGATGTACGTACACATCATGAACAAATTAATTTATCAGTCACCATTTAGACCCTATTAATACCAATCTTGAACAGCCATGCCAGATGACTGTGATTATTTTTACTTCATCAATAAGAAAACTGAGACTCAAAGAGGTAACTTGAACAAAGTACCAAAATCAGTAAAAAAAAAAAAAAAATACAGCCAGGATTGGCATCCAGACATGTGTTTAATAATTCATTGTAGTGACACTTAAGCATTAGGGAAATGGGAAATATTCCCAATATGCAGATACATAACAAAGAAATATATAAGCGTGTTATATATTTCAGGAAGAGTTACATTAAAAATGTAAGCATTGGTGCTTTTAAGAATGTATTCCAATTATTTAGAAAATTCTGGGTTTATTTGTTTGAAAGAAATTAAGTTTACTGAACATGCTGGAAGTAGCAGTAGGCTGAGGGGTTAGAAAAGTACCTTCAATAGCCAAAATGCTAGTTTTTTCATATAATACATTATGACTTATTAAAAATTCAGCCTGAAATCAAAGGAGTATATACACAGTAAACAAAGACTTGTTTGCTACCAATACTTCACGCACCTCAACTACAAAAATGAGGTAGACTAAACAAAAATCAAAGAAGCAACAAAATGTCAGTGGAACTTGCCTGAAATAAATGTCCTGGGAAACAGTTCACAGGAAAATAGTGTGGGAGAAATGGCTGGCTTATCTAAGTAAGATAAGCTGTAGGAGCATCCATTGGCGTATACAACTTTTAGTTACATCGTTTGAGGTTCTTATTTTTAAATGTTATAGAGCCAACATTTCTGTTTTTAAAGGAGTGTCTGTCCCCAAATATAAAGCATCTAGTTGGTATTTGAAAGGAAAAATACGTGAAGGGTACGAGCAGAATAACCCAACTTGACCTTTCGCCACATTGTGATGAAACAGGAAGGTGCTTTTGTCCTGTGCTATTTGTGGAGACTTGTCCTTGGAAAGCTATGTCCTTTGATCAAGACAACCCAGCCAGGTCAGCTACAGGACTCCAATCCTGGTCCCAGCTGTGTCTTCATAGTGGAGAGGGGATAAAAGATGCTCCAAAGCAGCCATCCCCGACTGTCCTTAAGCCTGCCAAGAACCTGCTTGCTGGCAGGCACATCCAAAACCTCTTGTCCTTGTAAGTCATTCGTGAGGACCAGGCACAGCCCCAGATCTGTCACACATGTTCATAAAACCCTTGTTTGCTTTTCCTTTAAACCATTTTTGAGTGAGTTAAAACTCAGGCATCCCTTGATTACACTTCCTCCTTCCTTGACATTTTTAAGTTCCAAGTGTGGGGCTGGATCTGTAGAATGTAAACAGCAGGAAGTGAGTGTTGAATTTCCCTGAGGAGAGAGAAGACTCCTGGCTGCTTCATCTCCGTAACTTCTTCATGTAAGCAACATCTCGTGCACACCTGTAATATAAGTTGACATAAATTCTTCCCAGCGTTTTAAAAGAGCTTATTTACAGGCTTGGAATATCATGCCTTGAGATAAGTGGAACTTAAAAATCACCCAGCGCATGTCTGCTGGTGAAGGCTAGACTCCTTTACAAAGCAGACTGAAGCTGGAAGAAATGGATCACCAGTAACTGTTTCAGGCCCTGGCTGGAGATTTTTACTCATGTGTCCTTTTTCTTTTTTCTCCCCAGGGTCGGGATTATTGTTCTGAAGAAGAGGACATCACATAGCATCACTTCTCCCTCTCAGACCAGGAGCTACTACTGTGTAAATAGGTTACACCCCAGTTGAAACCTTTGCAAAGGTCGGTTCTCTTCACTGAACAGCACTATAGCAAACGAAGACCGTTCCATATCGTATGCCCCATTAAATTACAGTGTTTCTTAATGAACCTGCAGAGGAATATTGCTAAACACAAACACACATACACACACACACATACAAAAAAAAAAAACTGTTCTGGAACTTTCTTTGTTGCTGCTAGTTAAAACTTGTTGCAACTTTTCACTTCTCTTGTGTCCAAGTATGCAGCAAAATTCTGCAGTTCACCTTAAAGATCCTATTGGTTTTCCGATGCTCTCCAGCCTGTTTTCTATAAGATGAGGTAGTGACGAACTCTGATACCGACTTCACTTCTAGCCTGGTTCTGCTTTGAAGTCAAGCTTCTCCTCCCCTCTTTCCTCCTTATCCATCTCTTCCACGTGGTCCAGAGATGGCCTGAGCCTTGCTTCTCACTGGTAATGTGGGTCTTTGAAGATGGGATGGTGGCCGTGGTGAGCCTTGTTTCTCTGCTCTCTGTAGAAGAGCCACAGTTGGTTAAAAGCATGTTGTGACCTGACTCCCGGAAGTCACGGAGGAGCGAGCAGTAGGTGGTTCCACTTACCAGGACTCTTAGTGCAGGATTAAGCTTGTAGCGTTGGCTTTGCTCAGATGCAGATGGAAGTGTGACCACAATCATTTTGAATCCCTCTTCCTCACCTTTTTTTTTTTTCTAAGAAATAAACATTTTACTGTTTTTATGTATCCTTGTCTTCTCCCATTCATCCAGTTCAGCATTGTAAGATGACCCTAGGTGTGGAAGACAAATGTTTCCTCATAGTGACTCTGATTGGCCTAAATGGCTCCCCACCCTTCTGTTGATATCGACCATGGTTTGGAAGGGCCGTGATGAGAGGACCACCTGTGACTTCTTAGGAGGGCTGGAAACCACCGTGACCTTTGGTTTTGTTAGGTATTAAAGCACGCTGTTTTCTAATTCTCCCCTCGAAAATGCTCCATGAGCCTCGCCGCTCCCTTCCATTGTGTTTCCAGCACCGGTAGTATGGGTAAAAGGTGTCTGCCTATTGGAAAACGGGACGTGGACACAGGTGACGTTATTTGGAGTTGTGAAAGCCAAAAGCCCCTGGTGGTGGGGAGTGCTGACTGCGTGTTCAGTAGAGTTTATTTTTCCATACTATATGAAGAGAATGATCTCTTCTCAAAGACAGAAGTAATATTTTTAACAAATATTGTCACAAGTAAATAGCAATCAAAAGGAGAAAATAACTTTTGTATTTTTTTATCATGTTTGATAGCTTTGACGAGGGGGTTCTCTTTGTTACGTTCAGGGAAGGGCACCCTATTAAATGCCATGCCAGCAGTCCAGGGTTGGGTTTGTCCTACACACACACACACACACACACACACACACACAGGAATGCTGTGTTTTTCCCTTTGAGGGTTGTGAGTTTCAAGGGCCTCACTATCAGCCCCACTGCCACCTTTGGAAGGTGGAATAGTTACAAAGGAGACCGTTAAGATGTTCCCAGTGGCCAAAAGATTGTCTGCCATAGAATAAAATAGAAAGCTAAATTGGTTCTTGCCAAAATGAGCCTTGACTTTCAAATCCGTCCACAAAATGGCAAGATTCTTCATCTCCTGTCAGACCCAAGGCCACAGACATGAGGGAAAGAAAATGCAGTCGAGTGCTCTAGAAAATGGACTCGAGTGTAAGCAACGAAATCCCATAATTCTCGCAGCCAGCAGTAGCTATTTTGGGGAGCCGCTGTGGTTGTTACGTAAATAGAGTTGCAGCCAAAAGCTAAGGCTTTTTTATCCAGCTTCAAGCAGAAAAATGCAGGGAGAGGCGAGTAGTCCAGGGTTTTAAGTTCCCTCCCCTTGTATGGTTTTTGGCCAAAGGATGAAAACAGTTTCCCTCAACTGTAAATGAACTGCTAAACCCCACCTCGGCTTGTTCACTGGAGACGTTGCGCACTGTTCTGTGGATGGCCTTTTCCGGAATCTCATGTTCCTGTCCAGCAAGAATGAAGCGAATGTTAATGTCTTCCATTTGACTCCTCTCCTTGGTGTCTAAGACAGTGTCTTCCCAGAAAAATCACCACCCTCTTCCCAAAGATGAAATACCCATGTCCTTTTCCTCAGTCACGTTTAGCATTTCGGATGTTACACATGTTTCTTGGGAACCTGACTTTTGAGTGTTAATAAAACCCTAACTGCTGTTCAGGAAATGGCAGTGTTTCACGGTTCTGTCTCCCCTGTTTCACACTGGATACCTCTTTGCTGTACAGAAGTGATTTCATCTCAGACACATTTGGTACCTCTAGAAATAGGTCCATGCAATGGGATGGTTGAGTGGGTTGGCATGAAACGCTTAACTGTGTTAGCAACACTCAAAACTGTCTGTTTTCCATTTGTTGGTTTGAATCATAAAGTTGTCAAGTGATTTGTGTTTGTACTTTATTTTTCTATGCCTTCTGGAAGGATCTAAATTAAAAGTGTCTACCCCTCCCCCACATTAGGACATTAAGCAGTTTGTCTCAGGTATAAAGAAAAGAATTATCCAGTATATATGCTGGTATATCTTGCTAGTTAGCATGTCTGTAGAACTTGGGAGTTGGAAGGAGGGAAGAAGGGAAGGAAGAAAATTGTTGAAAAATGGACAGAGGATATTTTGAAGAGCTTTTAGTGTGGCTGTATGCTAAGGCAGTTGGTCTAGTGGCCAGTGGGTGGAGTGGGTCTGCTGGTGAGATTCGAAGCCAGGTTACACACGCCTCGTGTCCTCTTTGTAGATCTGTAGAGTTGTGGAGGTTCAGCAGTGTGTGTGCAGCTTCCTTGGGCTTGGCAGAGATTCAGGATCACAGAGTACCGCTCTCATAATTGAATACGTGTTTCTTGCTGGCAGACAAACTCAAAAGAGGCTTTTACCTCCATGAGGCCTCCTAGCCTCAGGCTTAAGTGGGAGCATAGAGTGACATTATGGTCTATTTAGGGACAAAGAAGGTACAAAGTCCAGAGATGAGAAAAGTAGGTCAGCCCCCAGAAACAGCGACACAGTGGCTGGTCTCTGCCTGTCTGCTTTGCCTAGGATGACTCAAGAAATATGTCCCCAGGAATAGCCTTGGTTCCCAGCCCCCGCCTGGTGCCGCCTGTTCTTCCGCTGTAAGGTATAAAGGCTCTCTCTGTCTTGGGTGTACTCAAGCACTCAAGTGACCGTATCGGAGAGATGACAGCCTGGGGATGGTAAACCCCACACCTTGATCCCAGGTGGATGACCTCCAACATTGAGTTATACCTTTGTCCGCCACCCAGCCTCATCAGCACCCTTTCGTTTCTCTTTTGGCAGAAGTAGTCCTGTAACCCTGCTAAAACAGATGATACCTCTTCTGAATTTTACCTCATTCACCTACAGTGCAGTTTGACATGGTGATAAGTCCCATTTAGACACTGGGTGAGAATTTAAAAGTTGTTCCGTCTCTACTGGTCCCAGGAAAAGAAACTTTATTAAACATGTTTGTTTTATAATAAGAGAAAATATCACCTTCTTAATCCAAGACAATATAAATAATCTAGACTTTAAAATCCAGGTATTTTTATTATAAAAGACATAACAATTGATATTGAAATCCTCTCCCTTCTCTCAAAAAAAAGGGATGAGGGGCCTGACTTTTCCAGCAGAAGGCTATCTCTGAGCTGTATTTCTTTATACCTCTTTACAAGTTGATCTCTTTGTTAAGTTGCTTAAAATTCCAGTAGAAAAATAAGGTATGGTCGGTGGGTAAGGAGTATGTGTTTAAAAGGCATAATGGAAAGGTGACTGGAAGTGGACTTCAGGATGTCATGGGTGGATTGGCAGGCACCCATGTGCCTCCTCAAAGCTGTGTGAGCCCTTTACAATTGCTCTGGGATGAACCATTGGAATTCCTTGAATGAGGTCTGCCAATCACTTTTGCAGACAAACAGATGCATTCTTCTAATGAGGACGACGCCTTGGATTTCCACAGTTACCTTTTCTATTGTTATGTCTCCAGAAAAAAAAAAATCACAAATCTATGAGAGAAAAATCTGACCCTTGTGACAAACCCTGGGACCCATTAATGATGCCGTGGTTTTCAGAAGATCCTATCTCATATCTGAGATCTGATTTCATCTTGAGTGGGAAGAGGCAAGGGAACTAACAGTCATTATTTCTGCTCACTCTGGGCCAGATGCTGCCCTTAACATTCTATCTTTATCTCATGTAGTCTTCAAAATGGTCTTTTTATCCTCTACGTTCTGAGTAGCGTGTCTTACATGTTGAATTCATCTGTCCAATGAAAATGCTCACGTGGAAAGAAAGGAAGATGTCACCCAAGTGTGTTATTACTACACACCTTGCAACACTGTGAAAAAAGCCTTTGGGGGCATCCACCTTCTAGAGTCTGTCTTTGGCTCCTTGCCAGCTTGCTTTCCTCATGGGGAGTTTTACTTGGCTTTCCCTCGTCCTACAAGCTGTACAGAAACCCAAGAGGCCACTGGTGACAGAGGGAAAAGACTTGGGGTGATTTAGACATGTCTCTTCAGCTTCTGAGAAAGGATGCAATCGACACCACGTTTACGATGCTGTGGTTTCTTCTCTGGGTCTCCTAGGCTTGTCTCTTCAGAGGTTTGCCTTTTGAAGGCTAGAAGCCTCACCTTTGCTGAGAGACTCTGAGGAGGAGAGACAATGCCTGGACCACTGACTTCCATGGGCTACAGTTGGATGTTACTCTTTGATTGCTGGCCTAGGAGTCTGGATTTTCCAGGCTAGTTTAAGCACCACACCTTGGTATGACTCTCAATGGTGACCTAGAGAGAGCGCTCTGGTCCAAGGTCAGGCCCGCCCAGGAACTCTACAGAGTTCATCTCCTTTTGCTCCATAAAATGTGTGAGGTAAAAGATGACTCATCTCCACAGCAGCTGGTGAGGGTGTTACTTAAGGGGTCCCACAGCCACCCTCGTTACCTCACCTTGTAAGATTCAAAAGAATTTCCTGTCCAAGTTCCTTGTGAAATAGGTCTCCAGGATCCCGATCGCTTCTAACTTTCAGATTCCTTCTAGATGATGTGGGAATGGCTCTTATCTCTTGGAAGCCAGAGAAATTCCTTAAGTCAGGAAAGTCCCACTCGGCTGACGTCTCCCGTATGACATTGTCTCTTTGCCCTGAATCTTCTCTTCCCAAGGGTTATTTTTAGACCGAGCTCTTAGATTTGACTGAATAAGATTTAAAGTAAAAAGAACAGCAGAAACTTAGCCAGGCCTGCCTTCAGCTCTCCAGAGTTGAAAATTAGACCTTGGGCCCACTTGGCTCAGACCCAGGAGTTTGAAAAAAAGAACAAAAAAAAAAAAAAAGGCAGCCCCTGGCCTGGCATTTCAGTCCAGACCTTCAGGCACTCTTCTCCTTTAACAGGCTAGTGAGCAAAGGAAGCTTTGCAGGAGATTCCAAGCCATATTTTTCCATCCAAAGAAAGACGTAAATTCGTTACAGATTACTATCAGTTCTCCTGGAGTAGACTCAGGCAGTTGCCTTATTAGGGTTTTAAATTTGGATCTATTCTTTTAACACATACACAAAGATAGACGGATAAACAAAACGTAAATGTTTAATCATAGACAGGCTGGAGGAGGAGGTAAAAGCTATGTTTGACCCTTCTGTAATCACAACAATAATGTCTGGGGGAATATCCATATAACTGTAAGGATGCTTAAACCCGGAACCCTAGCGACTGCGTTTGCATAAATTTGCGTCAGCCCCAGTGGGAGCACCAAGGTGTGGGTGCGGTCTTCTCACCCTGCGCCCGTCTGTGCCTGACGCCTCTGGGCCTCTGGGTAGGTGTTTTGACTCATGTCCTTTCTCAGCCCACAGTGGAACTGAAGACACATGCCAGGTCCAGCCCTAGCACTGCTCACACATTCCCATTCGTCCATGTGGCCTTGACTCTGACATCGCAGCAACTCCCCTGGGACAGTCTGTTATCAATGTGTGAGTTAGAGTCCCTTTCCGGTTGTCCTGGGTGTAGCATATTTCACTCTCTCCTTCCCAGTCCTAAGGACGTGTTCATTCACCAGATTATTTGGACACCTGGTAGGCTCCAGGCCCTGAGCCAATGGCCAAGCAATACAGAGGTGAGCCAGACACAGTTGCCACCCTCCAGGAGCCTACCACGAAAGGGGAACAATCTGGAAGGACTCCCTTAGGGAAATCAAGGATACTGTGGGGTCAGGTGGCAGCGGTAGCCAACCAGCTTTGGGCATAGAAGCTTACAGATAGTAACGGCAAAATCCATATTTGTCTGGGCACAGAGGGCAAGTACCAGAAGAGTCATCCATGCTGAGAGGACAGCATGGGACTTCTCATGGGTGGAGAGGGCCATCTGGGGCCTGCGTGCAGGGAAAGGGTTGAGCTTAGGAGGAGCAGAGAGAAGAACAGAGGATGAGAACAGGGTGGCAGACCAGGCCCTGGGCCTTTGCTGCGGATTCCGTGGAGATGAAGGAGAGTTTCTCTGCACTCTCCACTCAAGTGTCATCCCTGGGAGCTAGATGTGATCAGGGTGGGGATTGCCTGCCTTTGGCAACACGCAGCTGCTATCTAGAAGGGTCTATGCCCACCCATCCTTTCTCCTTCTCTAACTTCTCTTCCTGTCTCTAAAAGCTGTTGGAGTTCAAGGGCTTTGGCTTGGGCTGGGTCTGGTTTAGAGATCCGTGGGAGACAGAGCTAGTTCATCCTGACCTGTCTTTAGAGACATGGTGACTAAAAATACCTCTTGGGACTAGGTTGGCCTAGACCCAGAGATCAGAGTGCACCCTAAAATAAGTATTTAGGAAGTGGTCAGAGCTTCTCTATTTAGTGTGTGGTTCGAACCAGAGGCATAGCCTTTTGCATAGCCTTGCCCAGGGTTAGTTCACCTGCACAGACCCAGGGAAGCAGCCAGGCCTCTCCTAGGTCACAAGAACATACCTGAGTCTTGCCAAGGACAGAGGAGTTGGGGGTCTTGGATGGACATTGTTTTGGTTTGTTTTTTTGTTTTGTTTTTTGTTTTTTTGTTTTTTTTAATCATAAAGTACAGATAAATTGTGTGCAGATGCAGAATATCCACAAAACCACACAGTGACTGAGGACCTTGTGAGGACTTTCATTGCGGGGAGCTCCCCTGGAGTGAGTCGTGGAAGGCCCCAGATAAGCAGAATCTGACTGTTTGCGATGCCCTAGGTTTCCAAAGAACCTGTTCAGGGTTTGCAACATTGGTCTCCCTCCCTCTCTCTCTCTCTCTCTCTCTCTCTCTCTCTCTCTCTCTCTCTCTCTCTCTCTCTCCACACACACACACACACACACACACACACACACACACACACACACACAAAAATGAAATTTTAGGCGGAAGAAGCAGCATTAGATGCATTTGAATATTAGCAATTAGTCAGCATGGCTGGAAAACCAAGTCAAGACTCACGGGGTGAAGTTCCCGAGAGGCTGGCGGGCTTTGAGGCCGAGGGCAGTTTTTCTAGCCGCATGGCGCTGGGCCTCAGCTTGGGGACTCCAGGAAGCCCTCCCTTGCCACTCTCCCGGTTTGCAGCTTCAGGCTGCCTACTCCGGCCCTCCTGGGTGCAGCCAGACACGCCTGACATCCACACCCACCTTCTAGACTGGAGGGAAGGGAGTTTTTCTTGTTGTTCAAATGCCCACTCTTTTCCCAGATGGTCCTCTGGCTCCTTACCCAAGGATTTCTAGTTCTGTGTCTTCTGGTTCCCACAGTAGTATCCCACAAGCCTACCTCTAGCCTGTATTGATGCTGATGCTGGAAGCCAATGGAACATGTGGCCTCTCACTCACCCACTTGAAAATGAAGGCTCCCTCTGGTCGTTTTCTGCGCTGGGTCATTTCCCAGGCCTCTCCATCACATTGCCAAGAGATGGTCAAATAGCCTCCATGCCAGTTGTCAAAGGCTGCATAATGGCTCCTCCCATAGATATTAATTACTGTTTATTTACGAACATGGCCTTGATTCAAGGGAAAGCTCCTGGCGGAGCATTCAGCCTCAGCCTAGTCGGCTCTCCTGAGCACCTAAGAAACCAGCTTGGGGGCCTGGGAACACAGAGGGGTTGTGCTGCCTGCACATGGACCTGTGAGGCAGTCGGGGCCTGTTACCTCCCCACATGGCTACCATGTGAGGTACCCGCTCCTGTGCATCAATCCACTGACATGTATGTCCATGTACTTTATAGTAAGAGACATGCAAGAAAAGAAAAAGCAATGATACATAAAACAGTTCAAGGGTTGTATTATTTTCTCTCTGAACTCTTAAGTGTGACCATGGAGATCTCCTGGTATGTTGGACACTGGAACACCACTGCTTTGGTGCAAATCAGTATACCATGATGGCATCCCAAACCACTGTTTGGCACTCAGCCTGTAGAAGGAAAAGGTCACAAGGGACTCCCCCAAGAGCTTTGAGTCTGGGGAATCTGAGGCGGGCAGACCCACACACACAGTATAGATTTAAAGCTGAGCCCCTGACGGGAGAGCTGTCTCTGGACAGTCGTGGCTGCCGGTGCTAAGAACAGGTACACCGTACAGGGTCGGGCGCTCTTCCCCTTCCTTCCCGTGTCTCCCAAAAAGGACATTGTCAGAACCCCAACTCTCTCCTGAATGGAATTCCTTGAACCCTCAGAGTGCTTCAGCAGTACCAATCCCATGGCACCAGTGGACTGTGGCTTGAATATTATTTTTGATTTGACTATCGAGATGTTCTGATGATTCTGTTCCATTTTGAAAAAGGTCTGAGAAAATATACAGGTCTAATTATATATATACATATTTATACATGTGTATTTTTGTTTATTGTTAACATTTTGACATTGGAGTTTCTATTAAATAATTTTTAACAGTTGCCCTGGTTCTGTCCTTTCTTCCTACCTGGGTCCGGGTGGGCGGGGGTAGAAATGTCTATGTGAGACCCAGTTGATATCCTTCCCCTCCCTTTCTCTCGTCTTGGCTCCGCATTGGTGAGAGTGTCTCCTTTCTTCCACGTACCTCTGTTTCCAGAGAAATGATACAAAATGAGACCTTGAGCTTTATCTCATATGGTATGTACGCCCTATATCACACACACACACACACACACACACACACACACACACACACACACACGGTTTTACCTGTGAGACCTTGGACCTTACTTAACCTTTTTGAGTGCGGTGAAAAACAAGAGTTTCCTCATACCTTTGACTGGAGGGGATATTTGTCCTACTCATTCTGCTAGCTGACACATGTTATTTGTTCACCATATGCTAAGCTCTGGAGTCACCCAAGGATGGACGGCGGTGTGGGGAGGACTTAAGGAATTTGCATCTCCAAAGTCTAGCATGCCAAAGGGGCAGCATGAATAATGAGCCCTGTACCAAACAGTCCCCACGTGCCCAGCTAAACCCTGCAGCTACCCAACTGGCTTTGAAGTCTCTATGGCACCCGCTGCCCATCCGGCTCCTACAAGCACTGGTCTGATCAGTTGGCCCTCATCCTTTGGCTCACAGAAATAAGCTATCTTCATGATTTCCTGATGGTATGGTGGTGGGAGAAAGCTGTGGGGGAGAAAGGCACTGATAACCAGCCCCTGGCATTTCCCTCCGAGCCATAAAGTTAGAAGTTTAGATTCACTGCTGAGTTTTATGAGCTGTCAAACAAAGCCAGAGCACAAACCCAGAGTGATCCTAAGCCCCAGCTGGATCTTTCAGAAACAAACCTGTTTCTTTCCAGCACAGACCCACTTAGCCTCCTCACAAAGGCCACTCCCCTCCCTCTGCAAGCAGAGGTCTGTGTAATTCTACTTCCTGCCCAGGTTCCCTGGTGGTTATGGGTACAGGATGAACAGCCTCCAGTCACCCCTGCTTTCTCACCAGGGAACATAGACAGCACTCGGGTCAGATCTCTGCTTCACACCATGTTTCTATAACCTCTCCTCTAGTTTCTCTATAGAGGTGGCAGATCCCCTCAAGTCTCACAGCTCCTGTGACCTGGGAAAGGAACTGAATGAACCTTGACCGATGCTTTGAGATCAAATTCTGTGCAGGGCTGCTTTTGCCTTGGATGAGACTTTAATCCTGTCATTGGTATTTGGTGGATAGTTTGGCCTAAAACATCTCATCTGCCTGCTGAAAGGCTGTCTGGAACCTCACACAGGCATCTGCAGACTTACCTGTGACTGCTTTCCACCATGGCAGAAACCCTCAGGGCGGAAGAGGCCCTGAACTTTGGCCAATGTGGATAGTCAGGTAAAATGAGCTATCCAGTGAGTAATACCACAAATGCATGAGAGGTGTCACCTCGGGGCTTAAAACTATGCAGAGGTGCTAGGCAGAGCCATAGATGGTAGACAGATGGATATGCATATTGGTTATCCCATCTGATTCCTCCAAAACTGATGTACAGATTCAGGATTGGTGCCTGACAACTGTGGGGGACCAGAGCGTGTAGGTAAGAACACGTTGAGGACAGAGTTTAGCAGCTGGGGAACGGGGAATCACCAGTCTATGGAGGCAGGAATTCCTTAAGTCTTAGTGAGGAGTTACTCAGTGCTTCCAAACACCAGAGGAGAATTACCTGCCAGGAGCTCTCCTTCCAGTAGATAGGGGTTGAGAATCTGTCATGTCATACACATCAAATAAATAAATAAGCAAATATGGTGTCACTTTGGCAGAGCTTCCTCATTGGTCCATGAGCAGTACGTACTGGTGGGTCTCCACATGTCCATACATTAGGATAACTGGGGACGCTCCTTAATACCCATGTCCAGACCGCAGGTCAAGTCGATCAGTGTCCTTGCAGGGAGGGAGGGTGGAACTCTACTTAGGATTTTCATGTCCTTCCTAGACAATTATGAGGTGAGGGACTGGAGGAGATCCAGGTGTGCGCCTCTCCCGCTATTGGACTGGACACTAGCAAACAGCTAACCAGAAAGGCCCACCCCTGAGGATCTTGGGAAGAACGGTACAGGCTGGTGAGTACACTCCAAGGGGCTGTGAAGGCCCTATAGGGAAACAGCTCTTCTCAGAAACGTCTCTAAGGGATAGAGCAGAGATGACTAGGCCTTGGATGGAGACGACCCAGTGGGCTTAGAGAAGCAAGTGAAGAGTTTCTCCTGTGGATAAGGGGCAATTCCCACATGACCAAGAGCTCAGCACAAGGACAGACCTCCAGGGCTTACCTGGTGTCTAGGCATGCTTTTGTTCACGCCATGGTAAAGAAAGGGTTTCCGTGACTCTCCAGTGACAGCCAGTTGCCTCTCCTGGGAACCGCTGTACAGGATAGCACTGTACTAGCCAACTTCATGCAATATAGCCTAAGCCTGCTCCATCCCTGCGTCGACCCAGCTAGCCCTGCTACCTACAACAAGCCTAACTGGGAGGCTAGAGCTCAGAACCCAGAAAGATGGACTCTACATCCTGCTGTCAGCAAACCAGGGCAAGCAAATCCGCACTCTCGGAAAAGCCTCCGTGTAAAGAAGGATCATGGGTTTCAAGGGACTGAGGGCAGAAGCCACTCAGACTCCCTGCCGGGTCTCCTCAGCTAACTGAACAGAGAAGCAGGAGTTTCACACCCAGTGCCTTTCAGTGATAGGGACTGTCATGACGAATACCGTGGCTGCAATGGTTGAGTTCCCGGCAAAGGAAGCCCATCTGGTAAGTTTGGGAATTGCCCGCCACCGCCGATGTATGACCCAGAACAGAAGAGCCAGGCTGGTGGCTGGAATGTCAAGCCCTTGCTCCAGGTGTTTGCAGAGCGCTGGTCGTTGGTATGCTCGGCCTTTGGCCATGAGTCTGATGCTGAGTTCTGCAGCTTGCTAGCCTAGTGAGAACTGAGAGCCTTGGATACAAGAGCACAGAGAAGATCCAATCAACAGCAACCTTTCCCCTCCTGGTGTGAGGAGCCGCGGAAAACGGGGGTGGGGTGGGGAGGTGGGAGGTGAGGGTGGGGGGGTGCAGGATGGATGCTGGCTGACCCCTCAGAGTCGCATGTCAGCTCAAAACTCCAAGGGATGCTTCTTGCCAACCATAAATCCAGGCTTGTGCCCATAGGGATGCTAGTGCCCCATGATCAGACTGGAACGTAAATGTGATTTAAAGACATGATTGGGTAGTATGTGAGGAGCGGGACCATGAAATCTTCTTCCCAAGTTCCATTGTACGAAGAGTGGACCTGAAGTCACCAACAAGGCCATGCCTGATTTTAGTTCTCACCCTCTACTCACAGGCTTTGCCTCGAGAAACAATCGAAGCTTTAAATCGAGTCTTCCCAAGGCCTCCTTTACCCTTGAAATGATAGATGGTGGCATTTGTGTCTCTGCTGACACAATGGTGTTCTGGTGTCTCAGACCCTTCAGAGGGCACTGCTAAGGGGCACAGGGCTCACCTCAAATACCTCTCCCCACCCCCATGCACAACTGGAAGGGAAGAGCTTGAGGAACCTCCAAAATGTAAATATACAATAAGGATTGAGAAGACTGAAATGTCCTCACTCGATGACACATGGTCTCCGGTTGATGTCCTTAGCAGAAGCTTGAACATTGGCCATGTCCACATCACACAGGCGGCATAGCCATCCCCTGACCGATCCTCCTAACAGACACTCATATAATCCACCTAATAACTCCTGGAAATGGCTACTGACCCTTTGTTTAATAGTTACAGAAACTAAGCCTCAAAGAGTTGGACTTGTCCAGAGTCACACAGCAGTGAGTGGTGGAAATGCTCGGTCCCACTCAGAGGCTTGGTCTAGAACCTTTCAGCTCCGAGCATCCTTCATGTCTGCACCTCAGAATGGCACGCCACTGGCATCACTTTGGCTCCAGTCTTTGCCAGAGCCACGCAGGACCACGGCATCTGCCTCTCTTCAGGATACTCTGTAGATGTAACCAACCGTCTTATTAAATAAGATACACAGAGCCAATTAAGAGAAGAAAGCCAAGAGGTCAGAGCTAAGAGCCTCACCCTTCCTGCTTCAGTGATCCTCTTCAGTCAAGAGAGCTCTCCGAAAGGGACCTACTTCCTGTGTGTATGTCTTTATATAGTCTTTGTGTTCTGCCTTCTCATTGGTTGTAAACCTAAACATGTGACTGCCTTGTCACTGCCTGTATGTACCGCCCTCCAGGTCCTTAAAGGCGTGTGCCACCACCGCCACGCACTTGCTATGGCTCTAATAGCTCTGACCCCCAGGCAACTTTATTTATTAACATACAATTAAAATCACATTTCAGTACAAGTAAAATACCACCACAATACTCTGCCCATCCTTCGACAGACCCGGATGTCTTAAATGTGTCTCTCCTATCCTGCAGCCCAGCAGCAACCCTCTGCTGGCAGAGCCACACTGCCGTGAGGCGTAGATATGGGACCACCAAGTTTCTATCCCCTGGCCAGTTCGACCCTCCAGCAGTCCTTCTCAAAACAACTACTGTCTACTCATCTTTCTTCCCTTTATTTCTCCCTCGCTGCCTTCCCTAACCCACTGCTCTCTTCTCGCCCTTTAGGCTCGTGTGCTTGACGAATGGGAAACTGAATGAATGAAAATGAACTGAAAAAGGAAAGGACATGACTGCTCGTAGGTGTGGTGGAGGAGAAAGTTTGTTATAGCTATGTGGGAGAGCATAGCCAGAGGCAGGAACATCTGGGAGAGTCCAGGGTGAACATGACCAGACTGAGCTGGGCCGTGTGAGGAGAGGGAGAAGGGAGAGAGGGGAACCAGGTGCAGCAACCATAAGGTCAAAGGTCCAAAAAGGGGCAGGTAACCGAAGTGTCTGGATTATTTAGGGAAGGGCCTCTGGGTAAAGGGCAGCGCAGTCCCTGGGCTGAAAAGTTCAGGGTAGAGGACAGAGTATGCCAGCCATACCCTGTAACAGGGACTGAGGGGTGTTGGGAGGACCTGGTGGCAGGTCCACTTTGGTGTGTTCAATAGGCACCTCGGCTATTTGTCCCGGGTTTGAAGCTTAACAGAAACGATGGAGACCTGCAAGTATCATCTCCTCTCTCGGGCATTCTGCATGGCTCTCCCCAGATCGTTCCTGAGAACTCGTCCCATAACAAAGCCACTGTCATCCGCGGGGCCCTCCCTGTCTGCCCAAGGTCTCTGGTAGCTCCCAGCAACACATGATCCCTTCTGCCCAAGGAACACAAGTGAATTTGAATTTGCTGGATGCTTTATTGTAGTAAGGACACTGAAGAATGGCACCCACTCCCCCCAGGGCCATCTCTGCCAAGCTCACCAGTGCTCAGTTCCTTCTGCTCGATGGGCTGTGACCGGCAGCATCTGAGAGCACGTAACAATTAGCAGCCAATCAATACTCCCCCCACCTAGCAGACAGATCTATTTCTTGAGGCCTAGAGAAGGCAGAGGTTGACTGGGAAGATAACGTTCATGCATCAATGGCGGCAGGCCCCCTAGCATTTAACAGCAAGAGGTCCCTGTCTCCCGTGTGCTGTCTGGTCTCCAGGCTGCTGGGTGGTTATTTTCCCTCCAAAGCCCTTCCTCTTACCAGAGGGCTGTGGTCTGGGAAATGTTTTGACTTGAAACACTCGAGTCCCTGGTGGTATTTGGAGTTGTGAGACCCTTCTGTGCTAGACGGAAAAAGAAAATGAATGGGTCTGTTTAGAGCCTGCTAACAATCCAAGCCTAAGAACAGGCGAAGGCTCTGTAGCTGAAAGGTTGGCCTTTTGGAGAGAAGCCCCAGGGGAGCTAGCCATGTGGCAATCATGGCCTCAGCTCTTGTTAGTCCAGCTGGAGGACCCTGCTCTAACCGTGAGGAAACTTCCAGAACATTGTGCCTTTATCCTGGCTTTCTCTCCACCCCTCAGCCTCTTCCCAGAAGACACTCTGGCCCAGGGGTCTACAGTGTTCTTTCACTGTGAGTTAGAATGCTTCTGAACCCGATGAACTTTGTACAGTGGAGGGGACCTGTTGGAGAAAGCCTCAGGCTGCTTTGCCTGGGTGGGAATGGTTCGCTTTTTGACCTCCCCATCACAGATGTGTGCTCACCTGGGGGCAAACATTAGCTTTCTCCTCCGAACAAAATGGGAGCCCCTGGAGCCTGGCATGCCCGCCTCCGTGTTTCCCTCACCAGAAAACGTGCTTGCACTGAATCCTGAGACCCCAAGAGACTGACCGCAGCGGGTTCCTAAATGTTCAGTCTATTTAAGACCTGAACCGTTGGCTGAAATAACAAAAGCTCGTTTCTAAGATTACCGTAATTAGGAATGAGAATCCAGAAACAGACCCACCCATTCATGATGGATTGCTTTCAAACAAAGGTGTCGAGGTAATTCCGGGAAAGCATTGCCTCTGTTCTTTGTTTTGAGACAAAGTAACTATTGTTTCTGAAGTGATTGGGGAAACTCACTAATAGCGTGCGTGGGCTGTCCTCTAACTCATGATTCTCCTGCCTCAGCCTCTGGAATGCTAAAATCACACGTGAATGCTTCCACACCCAGCTTGGATTGTCTTTTAAATAAGTGGTGCTGATGCTGGATGTGGTGCTTCCACCCCTGGACTCCCGACACAGAAGGTAGAGACCGGAAGTCATCCTCAGCCATCTAGCAAGGGTTACATAAAACCCTGTCTCCAAAAATAAAATCATGGACTGGGGAGATGGGTCAGTGGGTAGGAACATTTGCTGAGCAAGCAGAAGAACCTGAGTTTGAACCCCAGCACCCACATAAAATCTGGATGTGGCCACAATTGTCTGTAACCCCAGAATTGGGGACATCCACTTAGCATGTTACCCAAAACTCCCACACTCAAGTAGTTATCCAAGAGAAAGAAACCAACCCACCCAAGACTTGTATATTAATATCCATGGCAACTCTACTCATGATCGCCAAAAGGTATACCCTAATCAAATGTCCATCAACTGACAAATGTCTTAACAGTCATGGTAGATCCATATAATGTAACAAAAGTGATAAGTGGGGGTGGGGTGGCTACTCATAGAGGCAATAAAAAAGAATACCCACAGCATTTGGCTAAGTGAAGGATGCCAGTCACCAATTCCCCTTCTATGACAGAAAACAGATCAGTGGTACAAGGAATCTGGGGTGAGGGATTTACAACAGGATACAAAGCCATTTCTTAGAATAATGGTATACCAAGCATTTTAAGAGGTAATTTTGTGTTATTTAATTATACCTTAATAATCTAACTGAAAAGTGAATCTTCAAGACCAGCTTGGCTCATAGGAACTCATAAACTCAGATTCTTTTACTTATAATTAGTGACAATTTATACCTACAAGGGACAGATGTTACATTTACTCTCTTGAAGCTAGGTAGCTCACAATTGTTACCCCAGCACGCTACTGGGGTCCTGAAGCAGGAGGATTGCCATACATTCAAGGTCAGCCTAGATAACAGAATTCCAAGCTAGCATGGACTATGAAATGAGACTGTCTCAATACACACACACACACACACACACACACACACACACACACACACACACAAGAACCAGTTTTCTGTATGAACCCCTTACCCTGTGGTATCTTGTCATGGTGCCTCTACAGACCAGTAGAGTCCTCCCAGTCACTCAGGATACAAGAGACAAGAGAAAAGCCCTACCCTTCACACATCACCACTTTCTAAAATGAAATTGGGGCAGGGGGTGGGGGTCTCCAATGCCTACTTAAAGTCCACTAAATGCCTTTCTCCTAATTCAAGACTCAGTACAGGCATCCTGCTTCAGGTGACCCGATGACCCCAGCTCAGCTCCCTGACGTGGTTCCCTTAGATCTCATATATGTTCTGCCTGACCACACTGACCTGCAATTACCTGAGAGTTTTCATCTTCCTGCCTGTAGTTTCGTGGGTGGCAGCCACCCTAGGGGCCTCACCTCAATCCCCTGCACTTATCCAAGTCCCCAGGGCAGAAGGACAGTAAGTTCTACTTGAGAAGTGCAGGGATGTGCAGACAGAGAGAAGAAAGGAGAGAAGTAGAGGGGAGGGAGAGAGGAAAAGAAAAATGAAAAACTAGCCTGAAAAATGTCTATATATGATGACGTAACAGCCAGGGTTTCCCTAGCCTGCCTTAGAGAGCTAATTTTTTCATTCATGTGGTCAGCTTGGTTCACCAGGTAAGCCTCATGGGAACCCAGCATGGGAACCTCACCTCCCAGAGACTCCCACCCAGGGCCTCCAGCACTTGGCCTTCTCTGAGCTGTCCTACTGGTTTCCAACCTCCCCAACCCCTTGTTGGTAAAGCTTATGACAGAGTCACTGACTGTGACAACCGCCCTGCCCTGGATCCCACCTCTACAGCTGTTTCCCAAGCCAGGCTTTCTTTCCCAAATAGCTGAAGTCTAGGTGGCTGCATATTTGGATCTTCATTCCAATCCTCTTCATATCCTCTGTTGGAGACATCCCAGTGGGCTTTAGGGAAGCCCGGTGACTTCTCCCACTGGCTGTGTTTCTATGGACGGCATCTTCCATGACTGAGGCACCACGTCCTTGGAATACTTCCACATGTGGAGGTAGGAGGTGAAGGATGACGTCACTCTCCTCTCATTCTAATCACAAGCTAGTGGGAAACTCAGGTAAGAGACGATTCTCTGAGGGAAAGAATGCTGTCTTGTTCAAAACCACCCTGAGTCTTGTTCACGTACCTGAAGCCCTGAGTAGAGCATGGCTAGAATGTCTAATTGCTGAGGACCCATGGCCATTTGTGCCATTTTATTTTTGTTACCAGTGGGTTCCCTCCACGTAATGCTGTGACTGGAACACAAAAAAAGTCAATCAATCAATCAATCAATACATACATACATACATACATGCATACATACATACATACATACCTCCCGAATAAATGGGTGGATGGCATGCCCTGTATCACATTCTCTGGCTCCTAACTCAACACTTGGTGATTACTGAAGACTAAAAGAAGAAAAAAGGAATGAAGCAATGTTGAATGGGGTTGTCCAGACAAGAGACAGGAAAGGAGAAATCCAGGAGCTCCAAAAAAGAACATGGAATGCCATTTACCAAAGTATGAAGCTTCCAGGAAACATGGCTTGTTGAAAATGGTCCACGATTTCACCTGAAATTATTGTAAAGATTTACAAGAAAATGTCAGAAGACCATCTAGGTTTTCTCCCTTCCTTTTCTTTTCGTTTCACTTCCGTTGCTGTGATTAAATGCCTGCCCAATGCAGCTGAGGGGAGAAAGTGGGATCTTTTGCCTTACCGCTCCAGGTTACAGTTCGTAACTGTGGAGAAGTCAGGGCAGGAACTTCAGACAGCCAGTCATACCACATCCACAGTCAAGAGCAGAGAGAAACGAATTTTCGGTCAACAGATGCTCACTTGATTGCTCCTATATAGCTCAGGGACTCTGGTTAGGGCATGGTGCTACCCACAGTGGGCTGGGTCCTCCCACATAAATTAACAAGAAAATCCCCACAGACATGCCCACAAGCCAACATGACCCAAGCAATGTATTGAGACTCTCTTCCCGGGTGACTCTAGGTTATGTCAAGTTGACAAAACTAATTGTCACACCCGTCTACTGTCAGTTTATCTGTTTCAGAATAACAACGTCATCATACTTTCACTATACCTTTGTTTTTTTTTTTTTTTTTTTTTTTTTTTTTTTTTTTTTTTTTTTTTTTTTTTGGTTTTTCGAGACAGGGTTTCTCTGTGTAGCTTTGCGCCTTTCCTGGGACTCACTTGGTAGCCCAGGCTGGCCTCGAACTCACAGAGATCCGCCTGGCTCTGCCTCCCGAGTGCTGGGATTTTTAAGAGAGCTACTTTGATCAAACTAGCTTAAAGCAAGCAACAAGTTCTTCAAGTGTTTCTGTGCAGAGATATGTTAAGAGCTGTCCACCATGTTCCAGTTTGCTTTCTGTTGCTGTGAGAAAACCCCAGGACCAAAGCATCATGGGAATGAAAGAGTTTATTGGGCTTACTGGTCACAGACCACCAATGAGGAAAGAACTCACAGCAGGAACTTAGAGCACAAACAGAGCAGTGCTGCTTACCGGCCTGGTCCTCTGACATGCTCAGCTCGCTTCTATATACAGCCCAGGCCTGCCTGCCCAGTAATGGCACCACCCACAGCAGGCTGGGTTCTCCTGTATCAACTAACAACTAATAAAGTACCTCACTGACGTGGACATAGGCCAATCTGAGAGGCAATGCTTCTATGGAGGGTCCCTCTTCCCAGTAGTGTCCAGCTGATAACCAAGATTAGCCATCGCATGCCTCTATTCTGAATTATTCCTCCACACAAGGAACTTAAATTCAGTGAACAGGATAGGCAGCCCTTGTATTGAGTCCAGCCCCATAGACTGCACAGAACCTGTCCACGTGATGCACTTTGAATGTTTGAATTGGGTGTCCTGGTAGAGACTGTCAGAGCTGTGGCCTGGTGATGGCAGCTCAAGACGACCTTGCCCCCTCCAGTCACGGTACATCATCACTTCCACACCGGTGACTTCATCAATGGCACGTGTGCTCACCTGCCTGCGCCAGAATCCCTTAAGCCACTGGACTTGGGCAAAGCAGCCAGTCTGGTCTCAGCTAACAGGGTCCCCGAACTTCAGCATCCACTGACACACTGGGAGACTTTGTATCACTGCACCTGTCCTGCAGGGAAGAGGCTGTCACGGGTCCCATGATTCCCCGCGAGCCTGAGAGCCACCGCTACTGCCAACACCCTTACATTATTGCTTTTCTGATCCTTCATCCCTCTCCCTAGTCTGCTTGATTTTTGCAGACAATTGCATTGTCAGAACTACCCTGAGTCTTGTTCAAGTTCTGAACCCCTGAGCTCAGAAATCTAATTGCTGACAACCCATGGGGAATCCATGCCGTTTTATTTTTACTGTTCAGTTTCTAAAATTATGTGTGTTTCTGTGTGTTGGTATGAGTATGCATGCTCGTACAGGTTCCGTTGGGATCCAGAAGAGAACAGGGATCCCCTGGAGTTGCAGGTGATTGTAGGCTGCCCAAAATGGGTGCTGGGAACCAAACCTGGGTCCTCTGTATGCACTTTCAATCCATGAGTCAACTCAGCAGCTCTGGGAATTTGTGCTATTTTGGATTGTATAACTGATTTAAGTCCCAGTTTAGGATCTGGATTGGACCCAATGCTTTGCCCTTAACATAGAGTCTGCAAAGCCCCTCTTTATATTCCTGGAATTGTCACAGACACAGACACAGACACACACAGACACACACAGACACACACACACACACACACACAGAGAGAGAGAGAGAGAGAGAGAGAGAGAGAGAGAGAGAGAGAGAGAGAGAGAATAAGTTGGTAGAGACTTATAAAAAGGACGCCACTTAAGATGACATAACCGCCGTATGTTTCAGCATGCAAAGGTCTCACCTGGTGACAGTCGGAGTCAGTGGGGAGCAGCTGGATGCTTGCAGAAATAGAATCTCGGAGAACCTGACAGCTGCGAAGTGAAGCTTGGCACAGGTGTTCATGATTTTTAGGAACTCAAGGACTGCAGCGATACTGTGTGTGTGTGTGTGTGTGTGTGTGTGTGTGTGTGTGTGTGTGTGTGTGTGTTTTCCAAAGGGGAAACAAATCTTGGTAAAGTTCCGAGCCACACAAAATGCAGTCCCTCCCTGATTCCACAACAGGCTCATTCCTGGAAAACTTCCATTTAAAAATGTGCTATAGATCCTCCATGTTCGTGAGCAAAGTGGAGTTCATGTTTATTTTATCAAGAATCCAAATGGAGCATCCAGCAGTCAGATGGGAAGAGGCATTCTCCCAGAGGTCACTACCCGGTCCTCGGGAGAGGCTGCCCAGCGGTCCCCTCTTTCCCCATTAAATACTGGGAACATCCCAACCCAGCTGATCAGACAACCAGCTGTACCAGGATCTCCAAGCTCCACTGCAGAGAGAACCAATGCCCCCAAGCTTGCAGACTTGGAGAGATGAAGGCCATATTAGCATCAGCTCTGTTTCTTCAGGGCACTGTGAAAATGGAGGAACCCCTCAGTGTAATTTCCTGTTACTAACAGGCTTCATGGGATTTTGTTCAGCGGAGATCAGAAGTGAGTGGGCTGTGGAGGAAGGGTCTGGGCATGACTGTTCAGAGGACAACGCCCTTTGCTCCACTGGAACCTAGCAAGACTGACTTTACCTCTTGGTTTCTGGTTTTTAAAAGGAGGAATGAGAGCTAGGGAGACAGATCCGTTTGACAAGACAAAGATCTGAGCTGGATTGCAAAAACCCATGTTAAAAAGCCAGGTGTGGTAGCACTGAGGAGTTTGAGACTGGAAAGGAGAATCCCTGGGGCTTGCTGGCCTGGCCTGCTGTGGGCTCCAGGCCTGTGAGAGACCAGTGGTTTGTCCTTGTTGTTGTGTTAAAGTGAACTGCACCTGATGCATGACACCCAAGGCTTTCCTTTGGCCTCCACGCACATGCATGGGCACCTGCACACATATACGTGGTAACTCTCTCTCTCTCTCTCTCTCTCTCTCTCTCTCTCTCTCTCTCTCTCTCTCTCACACACACACACACACACACACACACACACACACACACACACACGAAGAATAAAGGGAGAAACCGAAAATGAATGGAATTTAGCCCTGCCCCTTTCATTTCCTGCCTATTAATAGCATATGAATGAGTCACAATGAAATATTTATGAGCGGCCTCTGCAAGTGCTTTTACCTAAAATAGCTCCCCAGCCATTTTTCTTTGCTACTCTGACACTGGGCAGCCAAGATGGTGCACACGGTTTCCAAAGAAACATGCACATAAAATCAGGTTTCACTGGCGCTGATGGGCTGGTTGGAACCCGGAATCAAACCACCACTGACCTCTTCACAAATTTAGAAACCAAGAGGCATGAGTGCATTGTCCACTGCTGGAAACATTGCACCTGTGGCCTGGGGGCTACACACACACACACACACACACACACACACACACACACACACACACAGCAGAAGCAGCAGAAGCAGCAGCAGCAGCAGCAGCTGTGAATGCATCCTAGCACAAATCTGTAAACTTACCTAACACATCATTTGCTGCTGCTGCTTCTTTTCTTTTCTTTTTTCTTTTTTCTTTTTTCTGTTTTTTGTTGTTGTTGTTGTTGTTGTAACTCAACAGGTGGTCCTCTTGTGTGAAGTTAGTAGGAGACAATTTGTGTCACAATATCCAAAGTTGAATGAACCAGGAGCCTTCTTTCCCAGAGCCCCCCCTGCGGACATTTCATTGAAGACCCCTATATGCCTAAATTCCAACATAGTTCCTTCATGGATTGGGGAGCAGGGAATAAATAAATAAGAAGCACTGTGTTCTTCCACACACGTGTAGAAAAGGAACAGACAGAGACAAAGAAAGAGTGGGTGGGTGTCTGCCTCCCAGGACCCCGATGCCAGCGTCTGCTCCTCTTTGTCTCTAAGATCATACACACTTCGGGGCCAGCACCTCACCTTCTCATTTCCTGAGACCCCATTGCCTCATCTCCTCCTCTGTCCCAGGCCATTTTTAACTGTCAGGCTGGGAAGGATCTGTCCTGACAGAACAATTAAATATTAATACCTTGATTGAAGAGTCTGTGTCCAAATCAATTAAAAATAGGACATGTGGGGCTGAGGCATCTTTATCTATTTTTTTTTTCCCTGTCAGAACAGCTCTTGCTTTCCTGGGGCCTGGGTCTGATTCTGGGAGGTGCAGGGGCCCAGCTCTTCGGCTGGTCACCATCCTTCTCAATGAGGCCATGTGCCTGTTGTCCTATCAGGAGGATGGGAAGGGACCCTGTGGGTCATTCCCCACCTCCTCCGTCAAAACCTTCCTGGGAGGAGCTGCCACACTCTGGGCAGTTTACACCATTCTTCTGTGATTGTTTGCTTTTTAAAAATGCGTGCTGCTGTGCTGGGCGGTGGTGGCACACGCCAGGCGGATCTCTGTGAGTTCGAGGTCAGCCTGGTCCACAGAGCGAGATCCAGGACAGGCACCAAAACTACACAGAGAAACCCTGTCTTGGAGAAAAAAAAAAAAAAAAAAAAAAAAAAAAAAAAAAAAAAAAAAAAAAAAACAAATGTGTGCTGCATCACAGAATGTGAGGAAACACATTGAGGGCAGGATCTTTCTACACAGCCTCCAACCCCGTGCTCAGAATCTGCTGGGCATTTAGCAGCTGACAAAATCTGCCTTGGGGAACAGTAAAAACTTAGTGCTCACAGGCACTGCAGGTCGGTTCAAGGTGGTGCAGGGGTAACAGCACAGCTTATGTGGGAAGGGTCTAGGGCAAATGGGAATGTCCTCAGGAATGTCCTCTCTCATTCATCTGCTAGAAGAAGTCAGGTGCAACCTCTCCCAGCCCCTGAGATAGACTAGTGACCTCCTCGGGGAGGACAGGAGATGACGAATTTGGCTTTCTGGAAACAGCCGGGCCAAACAGCAGACATCGGAAGCTACCTGCTCTTTATTAATAAAAGTACACAAGTGGAGATGGCTTTTCCAAAACTCTAGAACTCAGTGATCTGTCGTATGAATCCTTACACAGAAGCCCTCCTGTGCCTCTGTTCTGCCATTTAATGCCTGCCACGGCATTTGTCCATATTGTGAAATGGTCCAGTCTTTGCCTTTCTGTTCAAACGATGCCTCCAGAACCATGCTGCCCCTCCAGAACCATGCTGCTCCTCCAGAACCATGCTGCCCCTCCAGAACCATGCTGCCCCTCCAGAACCATGCTGCCCCGTTTTCCTGCAACCACATTCCATTGCTCCCTTTACACTCCTTTATAACCAACCCTCCACCGTATTATCGCTGTTTGTTTGTTTTGTGTGTGTGTGTGTGTGTGTGTGTGTGTGTGTGTGCCTGAGTGCACACCTGAGTGTATATTTGTACACCTCATCTGCACAGGTGCCCAAGGAGGTCAAAAGAAAGCTTTGAGTCCCCCGGAAGTGGAGTCACAGGAAGCTGTGAGCCACCTGATGTGGGTGCAGAAAACCAAACCCAGATCCTCTGCAAGAGCAGCAAATGCTCGTCAGGAGCCAGCTCTCTGGCCCCGCATTTTTGTTTCCTTCCAGACCCTGGGTTACTCCTTTCTTGGGCTTAGTGTCTGTCTCCCTCCTTTGAATAAACTCGATGAAGGCGGAGATTTGGTCCATTACGTTCACAACCATGATTTTTGGAAGAAACACCATTAAAAAAAAGACTCAATTATGAAAACTCTCTGATGAGTGTGAGATAACAAGCATTTTGATTTCTTATAGCACAGTTTCACACACAGACAGAAGGGGGGGTATCTATAGATGATTGCATTAAGAAGCCCTGTCATGAGTCTCAGATATCAAGGGCCTGAGCAAGATTAGGCAAGCCTTTGCTCACTCAGGATAGATGATTGATAGATAGACAGACAGACAGACAGACATACAGATGATAGATAGATAGATAGATAGATAGATAGATAGATAGATAGATAGATAGATAAGCTTTTTATTTATTTATTTATTTAGATGTGTGGGGGTGTGAGCACGTTCTTGTGCATGGATGTATGTGTGTGTAGATGCAAGGGCATCTATATGCTCACACATGAAGAGGCCCAAAGCTGACATCGGATGTCTTCCAGACCACTTTCTACTTTATGTGTGGAAGGAGAGTCTCTCATTGAGTTTAAGTCTGAGCTTATTGCTTAGACTACTTTAGCTAGCCAGATCCACACACGGACCCTCTGTTTCTGCTTCCCAGGAAGTTCCTGTCCAGCAAGCTCTTTATGTACTGAATCACCCCTGAAGCCCCAGGACAGGCTTTTTAATTGGATGTCCCATCCACACTCACACTCTTCCAGGTTACTTAAAGTGAGTGCCAGATGAAGAGAGAAAGTGCCGTTCACCTGCCCTGTTGTGATTGAGGGCCATGGACGGCATCACTAAGCTGAGTAGAAACAAGGAGGCAGGAATAACTACAGGCAGTGGAAGAGAAATCGGAACACCGTCAAGGGTTTCCACAAAGCCGAGGACAAAAGCGTCCTGTGTGTGACCTATGGTGCCAGTTGCTACCTACCAAGATGCCGTCGACACTTAGCAGTGTAAAATAATAAACAAGCATTCACAGTACCTGGGGGTCAGGAACTGAAGGCCAGATAGGCTGGGGTGTTCTGGCTCAAGTATCTTATAAGGTGGAAGTAAAAGCCGCCATCGTCTTCAAGCTTGACCAGGGCCGGAGAATCCACACTTCCACACATACACCTATACAGTTTCTCACTGGCAGTCTGCAGAAGGCCTTAATCCCAACACAAGTATCTCCCCTAGAGCCACCGAGGGCCCTTATGATGTGGCAGCTGATCTCCCCAAAGAACACCGGAAAGAACGTTCCATCACACTTACAGCTGATCTTGGAAGTCACTCCGTCCTTTGCTCCGTATTGTTCGCTGGAAGTGAATTGCTAAGTTCAAATCACACAGTCCAGTACAGAATTCAGCTCTCTCTCTCTTAGAGGAAAAAAAGCCAAAGGGTTTGTGAACATATTTTAAAGTCACCACAGCAGCAGGTATAGAGAAAGTAGCCCCCAGAGCCATTGCTGAATACAGTTTTGTAGATGAGGTTGCGTGATACACAGAACAGCTGGTGGAGAGAAGAATTGACATTCCAGACTCACATCTCCACCAGCTGGAGAAGTCAAAGAAAACGTCTTTTCTCTGGGCTTCAGTTTCCCCTTAAGATAGAAATACTTGCTGTGAGAACTGGGGGAAATTGATGTCCATCCCTCTTCTGGGCACATGCTGAGTCCTCAAGAAGAGACAGGTGTTATTAAATTACCCAGGGTGCCTCTTAGCCTTTAATCTTGGAGTAATTATAAATTATTGGAGCAAGGTATAAACTGCCTTAAAGATTATTTACACACCACATAAATGACAATAAATGTTACCTAATCTAGTGGTTTTTATTTGATACACATTTTAGTTTAACAACACTCACTCTAGTTTAATGACACCCATCTTCTTCTGATGTGTGTGTGTGTGTGTGTGTGTGTGTGTGTGTGTGTGTGTGTGTGTGTGTGTAAGAGAGAGAACGCTCTACATTTAGGTCACCCAAGACATTGAAAAACTTTTTTTGAGATTTTTTTTCTTTGGTTTTTTTTTTTTTTATGTGTATGGATGCTTTGCCTTTATGTATGACTGTACACTACATATCTGCAGTTCCCACAGAAGCCAGAAGATGATGGTGGATCCCTTGGAACTAGAGTTACAGATGGTCGTTAGCCACAACATGGGTTCTGGGACTCAACCGCAGGTCCTTTGGAAGAGCAATCAGTGTTCTTAAGTGCTGAGCCATCTCTCCAGCCTCTTCAAAGACATTTTAAATGGCTTACAATGATGCCAATTGCAAACTAAAGACACTAAAAATATAACTTTAAAAATACACAAGAAGAAATAAACACAAACTCATGAATACGCAAGAGCACAGCCCAGTGAGGGGAGAAGTCTAAAACGAAGAAGAAAATAACGAAATGAGGCAAAATTGAGATATAACCACGTGAGCAGAGAACCAGGATGGATGCCTTTAGCAGATGCTAATCACTTTTGCTTGCACTTGATTCTAGCCAGACGGCTATCTCACCAGAAAGTTACCATAGAACTTCACCACAGAGGGACGTAGCGCCGTCTCTATAAGAGGTATGGTCAATGTTTGTATAGCTCGTTATACCCCCTGAACGCGTGAAATTGTGGCCTCAAAGTACAGTCCACGAGTCTAGATTCTGAGACTAGATTGGAGCAACCCAATTCTCCCTGAGAGTATTTAACTGGAGGACCAAACAATGTTAACAATATTCATTCCCCCACAGGTCTGCAGCAGCTACCCTTTGATATTTTTCCCTTTTAAATGGCTGGAGTTGTCATGGAGGAGCCCCTGGGATATATGATTGACAGCTGCCAGACACTCCCCCTTGCCTGAGAGCTTTGAACAATTCAAGGACTCCATTTGAGCTTAAAATCTGCTGCCACCATGGCGGCGGCTGCTAATGCTACAACTTGCTGCAGCTGTAACAGGTCCAGACAGCTTGGGCCAACTCTGAGAGACTTCACTTCAACCATGATAAAGCTCGGTGTCCTCTTTGGGATCCTGACCTGCTTTGGAGAGGCTTTCAGAGGAGAACCTCCTTCATTCCAGTGGCAGAACAAGCCTTCTCAGTGGTTCACCAGCAAGGTGTGTGATCAGAAGAGCTCAAGAGCGTGCACGTGGCAAGCCGTGGAGTTAGAAGCCACGCACAAACTTGCCACACAGCTTTTCTGGCCATATAAGCTGATTGTTTCTCAGGCTCTTTGTACCAGAGTGGGAAGCATCCTTCCTGCTGCCCTTCAGTGTTACAAATTAGGTCCTAATAAAGTTGTCATAGTTTGTATGAGACTGTGCCCCATGAGTTCAGATGTTTGAACACTGGGTCTCCAGCGAGTGGTGCTGTTTGGGAAGGTTTGGGCTGTGTGGCCTTCTGGAGGAAGTTTGTCACTGGGGGGACAGGCTCTGAGAGTAAAAAGCTTTGCCAACTTCCATTTCTCTATTTCTCTGCTTCATGATTGCGCATGCTCAGCTTTCTGCTCCAGCCGCCATTCCTGCCTGCTCTCATGTCCCCACACCATGACAGACTTTTAGCCCTTCTGAAACTGTGAGCTAAAATAAACCCTTCCTTTTGTAAGTTGCCTTAATCATGGTCATTTATCACAGCAGCAAAAAGGTAACTAAAAATACCAAAGCTCTCTCTCCTGAGCAATCATTTGCTTGCTTGTGGTCTTTATGCTAGGTAGAAGTTCTTCAAGAGAGAGAGAGAGAGAGAGAGAGAGAGAGAGAGAGAGAGAGAGAGAGAGAGAGAGAGGAGACTAAACCCTGGGGCTTCCAGAGGAAATGTTGCCTGGGAACAGAAACAGCGGAGATGGTAGAAGACGAGGTTCTGGAAGTCAAAGGCACATAGAAAATGAAGAGCCACGACAGCAAAGGCCCCTCAGAGAGCCACCAGGAGCTGAAGTTCAAGAAGGTGACTTCTAGATGCTGACCTTGGAGACCCAAATCTCAGAGCGATTATCCTCTGACCTGAGCACCCACAGCTTCCACAAGCCTTTGGCTTTGGAAGCCCCTGTTGGTTAAGCGGCGGTGCTCGTGGTTGGCCGCCACCAACGGCGGCCATGCCGATGGAGGAGAGTGCTGGATGTATTGGTGACAGAAGAGTCACCAGCCATGGTTACCTTTCTAGACCTTTATTGGGAGAGAGAGGGTGAGAGAGAGAGAGAGAGAGAGAGAGAGAGAGAGAGAGAGAGAGAGAGAGAGAGAGAGACTGCGTGGAGGGGGCAGAATACAGAAGGAGAGAGTGCGGAAAGAGAGAACACAGAGAGCACGCCCGTTTTTTAGGCTGGGATGCCATCGCAGGCTGATGACATAATTAAGGACATAATCCTTATAGCCCCGAGCTTGCTCTGACCTGAGCACCTAGAGCTATACATCCTTTGGCTTTGAAAACCTGAAGTAATAAGCATCTAATTTCCTGGTGACGAACCTCAGGTTCAGAAAGCCCAGCCCTTAAGCCTCTGGCATTCAAGAGTCAGAGCTGTCAACAATAAGGGGGTTTCTTCTTGACTATTAGCAATTTCCATCTAAGTATAGCAATAGGAACCTCACCTTATTGTTTGTGACAATTCTGAAGGAGTCAAAACCTGCCTGGTATATGTGAAGGAATAAATGGGAGACAGATCGCATGCCTTTTGACAATGCTTATCTAGTGTCCGGGTTAACAGGGTAATAACAATAGCGTGAGGTTTTTGAACACTCTTTAGAGATCGAGCAATAAGCTGAGTACTTTCTATGCATGATCTAACAATATTTATAATGTCCTATGAAATTAATGTTGCATAAGGGCCACTGTGCAGGTGGGAAAGCAGCATACAGAGATCCCAGGGTCTAGAATTGGTTTTTATAAGCCCTCACCTTGGAGCCTGGAGTATGGGGTATGTAGAGGAAGTAGGTAAAGAAGCCTGGAAGGCCTGGATGAGGCCCTCTGGCAAGTCTGGCTATGCAGTAACTATCCTGTGATGTCGGCTCCTGCAGCACCACTGAGGAGCAGAAGGGTGGTAAGCAGCATTAGCAGGGAAGAGCCCCATGACAGTTCATCTTGGTGATTAACTTGACAGGACTAGGAGATGTCTGGGACTCTTGAACCATGCCTCCCTGTGTCTGTGGGGATGTTTCCAGAAAAGATTGATATGTGGGACAGTGACTGAGGGGCAGGACAAACTCTGATCGTGGGAGGCATCACTCAATGGCAGACAGCTGGATGCAAGGAAGTTGGAGGAAGACAGGTAGCCTTTTTTTTCCCTGAGTGAATGTGCGGATGGCTGCTGCCATTGAGCATCGCCTTTAGAGTCCAGCTTCCTCAGCATGTGTTTCCTGGTACCGGAGATTGAACGCAGAGTCTTGGACATGCTAGGTGAACACTCTACTCCTAACCTGTATCCCCAGATCTTCTTTTTACTTTATTTCTACTTTGAGACAGTGTTTCACCGAGTCACCCAGACAGGGTGACCCTCCTGCCTCAACTCCCTGAATAGCTAGGACTACAAGTCTGCCCCGTAGAACCCTGACGTTCTTCAGCCTTTCAGCATGGACTCAATAGTAGTGACTCTCCAGCGAGCTCCCAGGCCTTCAGTGCTGGCTTGGGACTGCAGAGGCCTCCAGCCTTGTGAACTGATGAACTACTGTATCCTCGGCCTCTCCAGCATGCAAACAGCCATTGTTGGGCCACTTGGCCTCTATTGTGCAAGCCAATCCAGTAAACACCTTTTCATAATATATACATATGATCTGTTGGTCCTGTGCCTAGAGAATCCTAACCGGCACAGTGTCCATGAGCCAGAGGAAACGATACTGCATTAGTTCTGTCTAAAATAGTGTTATAGTGTAACATTAATCAATATAATATATACATATAATAAATAACATAAACTATAAATATAATAAATAATGTTAGCCCTGAGATTCACAGTGGACTTGGGAGGACTCTCAATGACCTGTGACAAGGGTGTGGGTCTGAGATTGATAATCCCCTGAAATAAATCCATAGCCAAAAAAAGGATCAGAAAAGAAACCAAGATGTATTCACATAATACAGACTCCAGAGCATTCTGTGCTCAAGAAATCCATTCAACATCCTTCAAGCTGGCACTTCCAAACCTTTTATTGAAATGTGTTAAGATTCTGCAGAACTCAGCAACTCCTAGCCTATGAGCTCGCTCAGATTTCCTTTGGCTCAAGGACTCTGCGTTTTCAGGTCTTCTTTTAAACACAGCAGCGAGGCAGGGAGGACGGCTCAGTAGGTAAAGGGCTTGCCTCAGGAGCACCAGACCTGAGCTAGATCCACAGAATCCATGAAAAAATGATGGGTATGTAACAGCATGTGATTTCCAGTGATAGAGAGGCAAAGACAGGATCCTTGGGGCGCCTGGCTAGCCAGTCTACCTAACTGGTGAGCTCCAGGCCAATGAGAGACCCTGTCTCAAAGGATGTGGACTATGTTCCTGAAAGTAACAATAAAGGCTGACTCCTCCCTCATGCCCACAAGCATGCACAATGCAATCAATCAAACCAACAGTAGGAAAACAGAGTTTGAAATTAGAGCCCCTAAGCTTGAACCCAAGATCTGTCTCTAGAAAGTAGAAACCTGGGTTAAATCACTTCCTGACTCAGAGCCTGGTCTTATCTGTGAATTAAGGACAATATCTGAATTATTATGCAACAGTGAATATCAGATAATTGATACATGTTAAAATAGTTCAAGATTAAATCATAGCTTAGCATACCCACATTAGTTACTGTAGCTATCAACTCAAACCCAAACAAGCCTCAAAGTTTGATCTGAAGACATTTGAAACATCTGCCTAGAACTTGTCTCCATGGCTCTATCTGGTCTTAATTCCTTGGAGTAATGGCATGTGTTTCCAAAAATAGAGCAAATCCTTGGACGTCTCTCTTTTCTTCTTTTGACTGACACTTTCAATGTCATTTTAACTGAGCATTTGGGTTGCAAAGGGAAATGAACCAATGGTTTGCCCTCCGCTCTGTCTTTAATTTGACTGCTAGCGCTGGATGAAAAGCTTTAGTTCACTCAACCAAAGGGGCTGCTGCATAGAAGGGCGAACCATATGTTTGTGGAAGGAGAAGAAATTCACTGGAGAGAACTGAATTTGAAAACAGCAGTTCCCACAGAGACAGATCCCCAAACACAATTCTTTGGAGAAGGGAAATTTTCTTAAGCCACCCAGAGCATCCATCTTCCTTGTGGAAGGTGTCTTTCTCACTGATGCTGGTCGCTAGCAAGACTGTCATCCTGGCCCCGACAACACATTCTTGTCTTAGACACATGATCTATAGTATACAGTTGTCATGAAAACTATCACTCACTCTCCAAATTCTTCTACCCATTTGTTTACCTTCTTTTTTAAAAATATCTTTATTTTATAATTAATTTAATTTTACATAACAGCCACGAATTCCCCTGTCCTCCCTCCTCCTACCCCTCAGCCTTCCTCCCCAATCCATCCCCCATTCCCACCTCCTTCTTGTCCCTTACCCAAGGTGTGAGTCTCTCTGTCATTCAAAATACTTTCCTTTACTACATTACTTTTAAATAATTTTTTAGCTTTTAAAGGTTACCATACAGAGTGAGTACTGTAAAATTGTAAATTTTCCAATTTTAAAGAATTGCATCTTTCCAGGCCCAGTGTTCATCTGTAATCCCAGCACTCAGGAGGCTGAAGCAAGAGGATTATGAGTCTGAGACTAGCCTGGGCTACAGAGTGAGATCCTGTCTCAGTACAAATAAAAACAACAAAAGAATTGTCTCTTTTGATGTAGTTGTACAGGCTCAAGTGTCAAGTATTGAATCTGCATGAAGCTTCCTAATGATTTTTTTTTTTTAAAAGAAAGACTATTCCAGAATCTGACTGAATCACTGACTTCATCCTGAAGGGCATTCTCAGTAGTAACTGGTATCCCTCCGAGAAGGTATAGCTGCTGAGAAGTGAGGTTGTCCTTCCCGGGGCAAGATAGTGCGAAACAGTGGCCACACGCACAGCAAAGACTGTATTTCATTGCATCTTGGTGTAAAAGTCCAGGGACCACATTTCTGAAGTGTCCCAGTTGATTAAATTCCACTCACATTGTTTTCTTTCAATTTAATGGAAATGTGGAGCACTGGCAGAAAACATATCCACTCTTCCCTTTCTTAAACCACAGCACCTGTTTGGATGGACTTATGCAAGCATCTCTAATACAGGAAATTCTCCATGTAGCCATTCAGGGACTAGAGTGCATAGAAACGAGCCTCCAAAAAGGCTGCCCAGTTATCCTGCTGGTTCATCACTGGCTTATTTTCCCCTCATCTAATTTCATGTCCTATTTTTAAACTCTCTTTCACCTTATGGTAACAAAGTAACCCTTTGAAGATTGTAAAGCATGTTATGTTAATTTGTTTATTTAAAACAGTTTCACTTAATTAGCATTAATTAGGAAAAGAATGCTGCTAAGCATATTTTTATATGCCTAACAGATACACTATATACATGTGTACATAAAATATAACCCATGAATATGAGCATCGAATATTATATAATATGTAATAATACAGAATTTATATGATATACATGTAAATATAAAAGCATGTAAATATGATTAAGCTTAATACATATATACGTATGCATTCATCTGTACTTATATACATATGTATGTATGTATGTGTGTTCTGAGTTATATTTTTTCTTTAAACTCTTTTTTAATGATTTATTTATTTTTATATTTTTATTTCATGTGTATTGGTGTTTTGTCTATGTGAGAGAACTGGAAGTTAAAGCCATGTGGGTGCTGGGAATTGAACCTGGTCTTCTGGAAGAGCAGCCAGTGTTCTTAACCACTGAGCCATCTCTCCAGCCCCTAAACTCTCTCTCTCTAATCTCTCTCTCTCTCTCTCTCTCTCTCTCTCTCTCTCTCTCTCTCTCTCTCTTTAAACTCTCATTTTTTTTAGTCTTATTTGTTTTATTTTATTTGGTTGCATGTATTTCTGTGCACTTCTTGCATGCCTGATGCCCAGAAAAGGGCATCAGATTCCCTGGAACTGGAGTTATAAACAGTTGTAAGCCGCTATATGGGTGACAGCACCAAATCCAGGCCCTCCCCAAGAACAAGTGCTCTTAACTGCTAAGCTGACACTCTGGGCCAATTTATGTATATTTTCTAATCACTCTTTACAGTTCTACATTGTAATAGTTCTCAGTTGGTAGAGCATGAGACTCTTAATCTCAGGGGTGTGGGTTCGTGCCCCACGTTGGACGCCATTTGTAGCTAGAGTTTTTTTTTCTCCAGGTCCCACCAAGCCCCGGCAGTCCTGTAGCCCACTTATAAACATACAGACACTTACATTATTTAAACTGCTCGGCCATTATTTCAGGCCTACCATTGTCTAGCTCTTACTCTTATACTCAGCCCATTTCTGTTAATCTATATGTTGCCAGGTGTTCCATGGCTTTACCTGCTGCCTTTACATGATGTTCCCTGGACGGCAGGCTGGCATCTCCTCCTCTCCACCTTCCTGTTTTCTCAATTCTCCTGTCTGCTAGTCCTGCCTATACTTCCTGCCTGGCTACTGGCCAATCAGTGTTTTATTTATCAATCAATCATCCACAGCAGTTCTCCATTTCTTGGGCAAGGAACTGTCTAGCCTGAGGATGTGCTGTGACCCCAAACTTGGTGTTCCTCCTCAGTGCTGGCTGACTCTATGCTTGTATCTTCCTTCTGGTCTAGCATTCTGACTTTTTCTCAGGAACAGTATAGAAGCGTGGACTGCTAGAGCAGACAGGAAACTCAGAGATCATCTCCCTGACCCTTCGATGTGGGAGAAATTGGAGCCTAGAACCCTGGAATGACTCTCTCAGATTCACGTTACTAGTTCAGTGACCATCACTTCTCAGCACCTCCTGACTTTAGCCCAGAACATTACTCATGCATCAAGACCTCAGTGTGAGGTTTTGTTGAGATTTCCTCCACAAATGAAACTAGATTTGGATTTGATGTATTTTGTCTATAAAAGAGTATGTGATGTAAAAGACCAACCTGTACTCCATCTACAAAATACTGTGAATGTGCATAAAGAAATGTATGAAAAATAAATCTAAAACCTTAATGGTGATAATTTCCAAGCAGTGGGACATCAGAGCACTTCATTGAGCTTCCTATATTTCTTTGAATTTATTCCATATATGCATCCATGACCTGAACACAAGACAGGTAGGAAATCAGTCACAGCCCCATACTTACTCTTTCTTGTACTCATGTATCCATTTAACAGTATGCAAACATGTATACATGTACTTAAGTGTAGACAAACTGCTAAACTGTCTGATTAAAAAAACAAAAAACAAAAAAACCAGAGCCAGATATCAGGTTTAAAACCTGAGAGATCAGAGGAATAGGAAAAGCCTCAAGCCAACCTCACCTTACCGACCCTCAGCTTTCAAAAGAGAGCTACTTCCTGTATACCTACACCTATATGCCTTTCTGTTCTGTTATCTCATTTGCTCTCTCTGTCCAGCTACATCATTTCCTCTTCCTGCCCAACTCTGTCACTTCCTGTCTGTCTATACAGACCTCCAGATCTTTATGGTTAGCGCTGGGATTTAAGACGTGTGCCACCACAGACTTGCTCTGTTCCCAGTGTGGCCTTGAACTCACAGAGATCCAGACAGATCCCTGCCTCCCAGTGATAGGATTAAAGGCGTGTGCTACCACTGCCTTACTTCTATGTTTACTGTAGTGGCTGGCTTTTTCCTCTGATCTCCAGGCAAGCTTTATTTATTAGAGCACAAATAAAATATCACCACACTTAAGCTATATGATGTTATAATATATTATATACTTATATATAAATTGTATTATATCAAATGTATTATGTAAGTTGTAAATATTAAGGTCGTATTTTGCAAATATATCCTGCCCCACTGCATTAGCTCCTTTTCTATTGCTGTGAAGAGACACCATGACCAAGATAACTTACAGAAGAAAGAGTTTACTGGAGCTTACAGTTCCGAGGATGAGTTCATGACCATCATGGCAGGGAGGAAGCATGGCACCGGGTGGACAGGCGTGGCACTGGAGCAGGAGGTGAGAGTTTATGTCCACAAGCACAAGGTGCAGAGGGAAGGAGAAAGAGAGGGAGAGGGAAAGAGGGGAAAGAGAGAGATCAATTGGGGATGGTAGAGGCTTTTGAAATCTTAAATCCCACGCTCAGTGACACCTCCTCCAACAAGGCCACACCTTCTCACACGGTTCCACTGAGGACCAGGCATACAAACATATGAGCCTATGGGAGTTATTCTCATTCAAACCACCACTCCCACGTTCTCCAACATTTGTTTTTATCACTTAAAAACATACTGTCAAAAAAATCTCTGCAAGAAAACTGATAAGACACTAAATAAAGATGGCGTAATATTATGATTAGGAATATAACTTAATTTTGCTCGTCCCCTCTCCTGACAGTTTCGTCTTGTTTCCTGTCGTTTGCCATGAATATCCTTGTGCTGATGGCTTTATTTCTGCGGAACACACTTCTGAGTTGAAGTGATGAGTCAAAGGATGCTGTAGATGTAAAGTGCTAAGAGGTGCTGCCAGGACACATGCTCAAAATGGTGGTGACACTCTACGTTTCCATTTCTCTGCTGTGGATCTCTACCAGAGTGTAATCACTCAGTGTTTGCCAGCTCACTGGGTGGGGTTATCCTAATTTGCATTTTCCTGATTCATAACTTCAGCAGACATTTGTACAGTACTTGACTATGCACCAGGCTTGTGTGTGCAGGCTCCAGATGGTGCACATGACCTATGCCAGGCCTTCACCTTTCTGCAGTCCAGGGATGCAGGTGGTATGATCATCTTCATCTGTAAGACCATGAAACCAAAGCTTGGGAACATTCCATAACTAGCCAAGGTCGGAGCATCAGTCTCTGCAAGGGCTTTTCTACCTCAGCCACTCCACCAGCCTCCGGGGTACATGGCGTATTTATCTGCTTGTGGACAACTGGGGTTGTTTTCTACAAAGTGCTTATTCGTTCATTTTACTCACACTTGTGCAGGATTGCCTTTTGAGTCTCAACATGAAGACCTCTTTGATATGTAGATATTAACTCTAAAAATCCTTCACTTACAGTTCTGTTGGAAATATTTTCTCGAGTTTATTCTTTGTTTTTGTTTGTTTGTTTGGGGGTTTGGGGTTTTTTTTAAGGGGGGGAGTTTCAAGACATGGTTTCTCTGTGTAACAGCTCTGACTATCCTAGAATTTGCTTTGTAGACCAGGCTGGCCTCAAATATTATTTGTTTCTTGTGGGTTATTTTTTTTTGAGATTTTTTTAAAATTTTATGTGCATGGATGTTTTGCCTGTGTGTATGTATGTGTCCCCCTGCATGCAATACTCAAGGAGGCCAGAAGATAGATAGACAGACAGACAGACAGACAGACAGACAGACAGATAGATCTTCTGGCCTTCCTGTATTAGTAAAAATGTTCTCTGCAATAAGACAATTATATATGTGTGTTCATATATACATATATATGCATGTATCTAAGTGTATATAATTGTGTATATATACTTATATCTACATTTCTTTTTTATAATTTTAAGGTTTTAATCAGTCAAAACTATTTTTACTAGGATACAAGGTAGGGCCCCAACTCTAATTTCTTCAAATGGATTTCACATGGAGCCATCATTTATTACAGTATGGAAATGGTCCTTTCTTATTAGATTTGATGGTTTTTTTTTCCCTGCAGTATATTGCTATTGAGACTTATATTTAAGCTACCTATGCTGTTCAGGGAATTCTACAAAAAATGTAAAGCTCTATACCACACTGTAATAAACATATTACAATGACGTGAGTGACTTACCTCTAGTAGGATGCCCTCCCCACTCTTCTTCGTCATTGTATGATTGTTCTTGGATATGTAACATTCCACATAAATCCCAAAATCCTGTGTCAATTTTAAAGACTCTCCTTAGCTTCCAATTAGACTTCCACTAATTATCCATGTTAATGGAAATATTATATATTATGGCATAAAAGTTTATTTTCCAACTTGTATGTTTTCACTGTTTTTCTAATCTAACCTTAGATCTTTGATAAAATATCACTCCATGTGGTCCCCGTGGCTTTCTTGTCTATATTAATAATCCTGAAAATGTTGTATTAGTTCTAATATTATACTATTTCTGGGATTCTCAAGGTATAAAGATGCTTTGACCAAATTTCTTACATATCATGTCTTTTACAATATTTGTAGACAATATAATTCATTGTTTTCTTGCATTTATTAGAATCTCTAAATAAGCCTGGTGGTATGGTGCATGCCTTTAATCCCAGCACTCAGGAGGCAGAGGCAAGAGGATCTCTGAGCTCAAGGCCAGCCTGGTCTACAGAGCGAGCTCCAGGACAGCCACATCTACTCAGAGAAACCCTGTTTTGAAAAAACAAAAAGAACCTCTAAATAATATTGGTTTGTAAGGGTGATCATGTGGATGCCTTTTTCATTGCTGATTTTAATGACAGTGTCTTTCCATGTCATCACTTACAATGATGCTTGCTGTTGATATTTGTTCCTATATACTATATATACATATTTTACTTACACTTGTACACTTGTATTTATACTCAAGGTTTTTTTTTTGTTTTTTTTTTTTGTTTTGGTTTTTTTTTTTTTGGTTTTTCGAGACAAGATTTCTCTGTGTAGCTTTGCGCCTCTCCTGGAACTCACTTGGTAGCCCAGGCTGGCCTCGAACTCACAGAGATCCACCTGGCTCTGCCTCCCGAGTGCTGGGATTAAAGGCGTGCGCCACCACCGCCCGGCAAAGATTTATTTATTTGTTTATTTATTAAATATATATAGTATTCTGTCTGCATGCATGCCTGTATGCCAGAAGGGGGCACCAGATCTCATTACAGATGGTTGTGAGCCACTATGTGGTTCCTGGGAATTGAACTCAGGACCTCTGGAAGAACAGCCAGTGCTCTTGACCTCTGAGCCATCTCTCCAGCCTTATACTCAAGGTTTTTAAAGAATAATAAAATGCTTTAATATACTAACATGATTACAAAACCATTTTCACATTCCTAGAATAAAACCTCCTTGGTCAAACATTTTTCTTATAATAACAGCTTTCTATTTGCTCATTTTAAATTCAGCCTTTTGCAACAGTATCTATTGCTACAATTAGACTATAGTTTTCTTCTGTTTTTAGTTGTAAGGCTTTCTCACATAAACTATTCTCAATTTATTCACTGGCTCATTTTTTACTATTTTAAAAGTTATTTGTATCTCTTTGGCGTCTTGTAGCTATAATTTGCTCCCTAATTTTTTTTTAATTGGCTGAATCAAAGCTGGAGATAAACAGTGATTTCATCATTAAAAGGCACTATTTCTTGAAAAGATAGTCATTCAGACTGACTTCTGGTAGACTTCCCTTTTGTTCTGGGGAAATGTGAATAAGTCCTTTGTCCTCAAGAATTTCATTCAGAGAAGACTGTAAAATCATCCCTATTCCACAAGAGAAATATCTTGGCCTATGAAACAGTGTACTGGGCAGCGTGTGACAAACACATCCACATGTGTCTGCCTCTGCCAGAGTCCTATAGATTTGGTGAGGGTTCCTTTCTGCCTGGTGTATTTATGGGATTTTTTTGTTTCTGTTTTGTATGACGTGAAAGAAAAGAAAAAAGAGAAGAGGAATGTTTCCCTTTTCTGAATGAATCTGGAATGTGACAGGCTGACAGGGGTTTTGTAAAGCATTGTTTGCAAGAACTAGAGACCTGAGAGAGAGGGGTGCTGTCTTAACAAATCACAAATAAGACCCAGTTAAAAAAAAAAACAAAGACAAAAGAAGACTGGCCCCCAGCAGCTGGACCAAGGCCATTCTGTAAGAGTAAACAGGCCAAAATCTGCAGAGAAACTAGAGGGAGAGAAACGGCTTTTCCACCAAGCTCCCCCTTGTGGTGTGAGATGGCACCTCCAGAAAAGGGTGATGATTCCACTTTGAATGTTGCTGCGAATGGGGGAGCTCTGGGGACAAGAAAGAAGCCAGGGAGGGCCAACCATGTGCTCTGCTGAGGCAGAGCTCTTTCTTCTAGCCTGGCCTTGAGCAGTGGATCTGGAATAAGGCGTGAGTCAATATGAGATATGAGAAGGCCCACCTGCTGGAGCCAGGCCTGACGCGAGACCTCTCTGAGAGCCCCCAGGACCAAGGCACTTCACACTAGTTATTACACACTGTTCCCCACATTCTCCATCCCTTTCGGTGTCCCAGGAATTAGAAAATTCCTCCTAAGACCCGCAAAGCTGAAAAGAGTTACAGAGGTGCTCCTTCCTTAAGGAAAAAGAAAAGAAAAAAAAAAAAAAAAAAAGGAATACTGTGACCGCCTGGCCACCTCCCCAAGGCAGCCAGCTATGGACACACAAGTGGTTCCTTCAGGGTATTCCTCAGCTGCAGAAAGCCACTTTCCCTTCCTAAGCAAGCTTTCATGTGGAGACAAAAGAATGCTACTTCTAGAATCCTGGCTCAAGTGGTACATGATGCCTAAAAGGCAGTATTGCACGCCATGAGTCTTCTTCACCAGGTAGGTACAGGCTCTTTCGAGACCTCTTTGAAGGTCTTCACTGACTTGCTTCCCTGCCTTTCACAAGCATTTCTTCTAGCAGCCCATGGTCTTGCATTTGGAGTAAGTGTCCTAAGTCTTGCATTCGGAGTATCCAAACTGCCAGTGCAGAGGGCACATTGGTACAATAAGGAAGTGGAAACGGAAGAATATACAGCCTGGCCCTAGGCACCTAGAGCATGGGGAAGCTCTTAGAAGTTAGCGATGGAGTCAGAACGAGGTAGACCTGAGGTCCCTCTAAGCCCGCCACTTGTCTCCTTACAGCCCACTGGAAGAGACTTCTGTGTGTACAGTCATATTTTCAAATCCTTCGCTCAACTTTCTCTCAGTCATGAATGACTCTCCAGCCCTGAACTTCCTCTTTTTTTACGTTCATAGGGCCTTGTCAGACCAAGTACAAGTGTCCCTTCTCATGATGTCTCATCCTCTGATTCTATCTGTAGAAAGAGCAAGTTGGGGACGGTGCTGGAGAGATGGCTCAGTGGTTACGAACACTGACTGCTCTTGCAGAGGACCTGGGTTCAATTCCCAGCACCCACATGGCAGCTCATAACTGTCTGTAATTCCAGTTCCAGGGGACCCAACGCCCATGGCAAAACACCAATGCACGTAAAATAAAAATAAATAAATTAAAGAAAAAAGAAAGAGCAAGTGGGTCAATATTTCAGCTCATACTTACCACACACCGTCTCAACACAGTCTACTAATGCTACTGGTGTGTGCGGGCTCCAGAACTTTCTGAAGCAACAAAAGTCTGTCTTTGGGTCATCCCTTCCAGGGTGCCTTAAGTCAACTCCCTGTAGAGCAAATAAGTAGGAAAACACATAGCTCTAATTCGTACCTCCTGGTGATGTCAAATTTCTGGGGTGTTAAGACTCCCAGCACGACATATTTCAAGCTGCCAGTAAACTTTTACACCATTTAGCAGCAAGCTTGCAAAGTTCCTGATTATGGAGTAATTAGCCTCCGAGATCCTATAGGAGCCAGCTCCGGCATGCGGGAGACAGAGTTGTCTTCCAAGTCTCTGTTAGCAAGCATGCATCATGTCCCCTTTCCACTGTCCCCGACTGCTACCGCTCTGCCGCCACTCATCACAACGCTCACTGTCCTATAGACAGAACACACACCTCATCTAACCCTCGCAAACCCGACTCCTTCTTTGTTTGACGTGTTGTGACTCTTCCTGGAGAACTGTCTCCTACATGGCTTGTGCTACACAGGAAACATCATTAGCCTTTCTACCCACTTGGCAAGCAATGTAGTACTCTTCCTGTTGTCGTTTGTGAGCTCGAATGCTTTGTCAGCAGATATGTCTGAACACCTCTTGCGTGTCTGGTGCCTTCAGAAGCCAGAAGAGGGTATTAGAACCACCACTGGATGCTAGGATTCGAACCCAGGTCGTCTGGAAGAGCAGCCATCTCTCCAGCCCAGCAATGTACCACTTTACAAATATCTTTTTAGCACAATGGAGTTCTTGAAGGCATGGTTTGTTTTTATTACAAAGGCAGTACACAACTGTGTAAAGAAAATTGGAAAGCAGCTATTTTTTCTTGTGTGTTTTAAGGACTATAGGCAGTCATGTTAAAATGATCATAATCTACAGCTGGCTCTTGTTGGATTTCACATCCACAGATTCAACCAACCATGCATAAAAAATGCTTTGTGTGTGTGTGTGTGTGAGGCATATGTGTATGTACAAATATGTGTGCGTGGAAACCGGAGGTCAACATCATCAGGTGTCTTTTTTATTTTTTTTTGTAAGTGTTTTGCCTGCATGTGTATGTATACCACGTATGTGCCTGGTGCCTCTGGAGGTCAGAGGAAGACATCGGATCCCCTGGAACTGGAGTTACAGACAGTTGTGCGCCATCATGAAGGTGCCGGGAACCAAACCCCAGTTTTTGGCAAGAACGTCTTTATTCCTAACCATTGAGCCATCCTTCCAGCTACCTGGATGTCTTCCCTGATTACTCTCCAGCTTGTCTGTTGAGACTGGATCTCTCACTGAATCCAGGGCTCACCGGTAGACTAGACTGGCTCACCAGAACATTCCAGGGATTCACCTTTCTCTGTCCCATCTCATGCTAGAGTTACAAACGCACACAAGCGTGTCTGTTTTTTTTTTATGTTGAAGTTGAAGATCCAAACACAGGGCTTCATGTTTTTAAAGGTGGAGACGCTCTACTCGCTGAGCCATCTACCAAGCCCAGAATATACTGTAAAATGTGTTCATTGCATTTATGTATTTTTGTATTTACTTGGAGGTGTGTGGAAGCCAGGGGACACCTTGTGGGAGTTGGTTATCTCCTGCCCTGGGGTTCTGGAATTTTAGCTCTGGTCATTAGGCTTAGTGCTAAGTCATCTCACTAGCCCAGAAAATACTGTTTTGTTTTGTAAGTGTCTGCTTTAAGGATATATAATTTTTTTCATGTATCATTCCGTGTGCGACACAACACAATTGCTCTTTATTGGCATTAATATTGTATTGGAAATAATCTAGAGACGTTCTAAAGTCTAAGTGAAGATGTGTGTAGGTTGCCTGCAAGTTTTATAGAAAAGACTTGAGCAGCCATGCAGAGTCAAGTATTACATTTTAAGAGCAGAACATGAGATAGCAATCTACAGACTGAGACCAAGTCTGCAAAGTGATAAATACACTAATGAATCACAGAAAGTAAATGGGAGGAAAAAAAAAAAAACAATCTAACAACAGTTATCTTTGAACAGTGACAAATGGACTTTTCTTTCCCAGTTTCTTTCTGACAGCATCTCTATTTTTTCAAAGGTAATACATCAGTGTGTATTACTGTTATACTAAGAAAACAGTTTTCATTTACAAGGTATAAAAATGAAAACAAAACCCATACCCATTCAGATTCAACAATCATTACATTTTGATTTCATGGATGTTTCTGAAGAAAATTTCATTTGAAGTAAATAGCAACTGTAGCATGGGTTCCGGGCATCTCCTCCAGTCCCAAGTCCCCCCAAAGGCAGGGATGGAACCGCCCCACAATTTCCTATGCACTGTTGTTGTGCACATTAACCTCAGTCCTCACGAAAGCCCCTCCACTGGCACAGGCCTGGCCCGGGTTTAGAGACCTGAGAAAGTCATTGGTTGTAAGGACCATTGCTGTCCCACACCAGGCATCCTTTCATTTTTATCTAATGGATGCAACCTGGACTTCCCTTAGAACTGAGAGGTGGGCCGAGGAGTGTGTCCAGAAGCGAGGAGTTGCACTAACTGTCCATTTCTTGCCAAATGAAGACGAATATTTACATAATTTTCCTTAAAGGGTTGCTATGAGCTATGAGCTAAATGGCACAATAATGGAAAAACCTTCGCACAGTGCTGGGTACAAATTAACCACACTCAGGAGCAGAGCTGAGACTTGAATGCGAATCTGGATTCTAAAATTCACGTGCTGAGCACAAGTCTCCACTATGCTAGGCTGCATGCTTGCTTCCAGAAGCCCTCTGCCCTTGGGTGTTCTAGTCCAAGTCCAGCACCTGGGCCTTCGGTTGGAGCACAGCGCCCCCAGGTGGCAGGCTCCGGCATTCCCGAGATGTGGCGTGGGCTGGCAGCTGGCAGCTGTGGCCTCCCGCTGGGCATCAGCAGCCTGGGAGATCTGTGGTCCTTCTGCCTGGCAGGTGACTGGAGCATGAGTTCTGTTCCTCACTCCAGAGAGGCAGGGTTTCAGCTGAAGACTTCCCTGGAGATGGTCCCTGCCAAACTTCCAGTCCCTGGTTTTTCCTGTTGCCGCCAGCTTTGTCCAGGATCCAGAAGATGCCAGCAGGCAGGCTAGGGACAACTTGGATATGAACCGTCCTCTGGTTACTCATGCCTGGGGCCTTGGGCTTGGAGCATGGCTAGACCCTGGAGATGTGGGTGGCAGAGCCCCTGCTGTTCATTCCCGCAGGGCTGAACCTTATCTTACAGTGGGGCTGAGAGGGTGGGTCATGCTGTGCCTTTAGGGCTTGGAGTTCTTCCTCCACATTGCAGCTGGGGCACTAAATAGGCCGCCCACAGGAGGCAGGTGGCCCAGCTCCGTGCTGAAGCCTCTCCAAACTCAGAGAGGACTGGTTCCTCTCCCTACTGTGTACCCTATTTAGTACCTTCATACTCCAAGTGGCGGCTGCCTGGAGTCCCCGATGGGTAATGTTGAGGATGAAAATTTATGGAGGTAAATCGGGACTCCTGCTCCATTTCCTTGGCTCACTCACCCAGTTGTAACCTCGGCTACCATACTTCTCAGTGAAGGCTTCTTCGCCTGAACAGCAAGGGGAATAAAAATCTCTGCCTTATGAGACACCTTGTGAGGCCGAACAGAAATGAAATGTTCAATCTACGTAGTTTGCACTAACGGCACCATTGGCTTCTAATGGAATGAAGAAAAATGGAGCCTCATAGTGGCACTATTTTATTTCTAAGGTTAACCGAAATGCAGAGACAGGGTATGCAGACGATGAACACGTCTCGAGGGCCTCCCAGGTGTCAGACACTGGGCTCAGTGTCTTCTGGGTGTTAGCTTGTGTTGTATTAGAAGACTAGTCAGCTCAAAGGCAGGCAGCTCGCTGGCACATTAAAGAAAAAAGAAATGTTCATAATGTGAACGCCTGCTGTGTCAAGACACCTAATTAGAACACAGCGTCACGGTGAATTAGTAAGGAAGCCTCCTGTTGCATTGGAAGGGTGAAAATAAATGTGTCAGCAGAGGAACAACAGAGCAAAGCATGTTATCATCCGGATGATGCAGCAGGCAGAGGTCTGCCGGGAACTGGGCATGTGCTACACTACACACACATACACACACACACACACACACACACACACACACACACACACACACCCTGCGTGCAATGCTGAACAGTGAGCCTTCAGGTCGCACTCAACAGATCAATAAGAGAATCCATTGCTGAGAGACCTTCACTCTCTTGATCTTGTCTGATTGTCAGGAGGCAACACCAAACCAAAGCACTTTGACAACTACACAATTTAATGACTTTATTTTCTTTAATTAAATGATTAAATCACTTGATTTAATTAATTACAACTGACAACTTTAATCCACAGCAAAAGATAAAGATTCTGGCGAGGGGAGAAAGTTCTTTGGGGTGGGCGCAGTGAGACAAGGTCTGACCACAGAGATAGCCCAGGCTAGTCTGGAATTTACAGTCCTTCTGCCCCAGCCTCTCAAATGCCAAGATTACAAGCCTGTGTTACCCTGGCCAGCAAGAGAGGGTTCTTATGTAATCTCTTACATAGCAGCTTCTTTAAACTTGTTGAGAGAGTTCACAGATGAGAATTGTAGATTATCACCAAGTTCCACTGAAGGGGACTCAGCCGTCCACTACCACAAAGATGCCCTGTGTCGATACCATGCCCCCATCTCATCTCCCACTTGTTTTCAATTTCATTCAACCACAAGAGTAGAGAACCATCTCATAATGGATGAGGGGAGCGGTGATGTGAAATTCCAAATAAGAAATGATGCATAGTTTAAGAGACATTATCTATTAGGGAGTAATCCAGTGGTAAAGTCGTAACTCCAGCCCAGGTTTGGACTAAGATGGTCTGGGCGATAAGAAGTTGGTCTTCTATTGTGTAGGTGATATTAGGGCTATCAAAGAATGTTGAGCCTGAGGGTGAGTCTAGGGGTGAGTGGTGTGTGGGTGTGTGATAGGGTGGAGACAAGACCATTAAGGGATGAGTGCAGGATCTTTCACGGAGACCCTCAGTTCCCTTTCCACTTCACCATGCTCTTCCAACCAGCCTTTCCCTCCACCTTTTGGCTGAAACCAATGTGTTACAGATGACTAAGGCTCATTTTATCTTGTAAGACGTCTCTAATCCGCTTATCTGTTAGACACCAACACTAGCTGGAAATGTCTCTGAAACACAGTCTCTTTTTGAGACAGTGTCTCACCGTGTTTAACCTGGAACTTGTGTAGACCGCATTAGCCTTGAACTCACAGATAACCTCCTGCCTCTGCTCCATCCACCTACATAAGTGTTAGGATTAAAGGTGTTCTACCACTCCTGTCTGAAACACTGTCTCGAGTTTACCTCAGCTGTTCTGATTGGTCCATCTGCCAGCCAATTCTTGATGGTAGTATCGACACTCATGCCTACCCCACCCCTGCTCTGAAATGCTCCTTGGGAAATGCCTTGTGGGTTTGGGAATTCTACAGCTGAAATCCCCTCCTCCATAGCCTGTCTGCTAATAAACAGCACCTGAACAGGGGGAACATCAGAGGGAGTTGTATCACTCCAGTCGCTGCCAGCATTGTGTTGTAATTAATCCATCTTTGACGTGAAGATGTGGAGACAGATAAATAAGTCCCCCTTTCCCTTAGTCATATTACAGCTGTGTTGGAATCTATTTGTGCCCGCAATTGGATCAACAGGAGTGACAGGGTGAAATGAGGTACAAAAACTGACTTATCTTCTCAGCGACCTTTTGCTAAATGCAGCCTTGTAAATCACCCGTATCTGGTCCATAGCGAGATGGCTAGCTATTCCATCCCATGCTCCTCTCTATCAGTTAATGTGGGATCTCCCTTTTCCTCATGGTCTGCTGGCCTCCAGTCCTCGAAGACAAAGGGAGCAGGAGATGGTGATGCTCCCAGGTCCTATGGCTTGTGAGTGCAGCCTTCTGGGAGTCTGTTTCAATGTTACAGCTCAACTTTTTGAGAGTAAGTATAGGATGCGGACAGTGACTCAGGCATCACCTAATATGCATTTGGCAACATGGTCCTACCACGTAGCTGGAGTACAATACCTAATTATATGCACAGCAGGGGTGAGGCATTTGCAGGGAACTATATCAAAGGTCACACTTAAGAAAAGTCAGGCATCCAGGCTCTGGGACAGCTTCCAAATAAGGCCAGGCATCTGGGTCTAGAGACACCATCTAAACAGGCTTGGGAGGGAGTCCTCCATATTATACTGAGTTCAGAGAGCTGTCCAGACGTGGTGAACTGCAACCTTAGGCAGCAGAGTCCTCCAACAAGATAACTTCATTAAAACAGGATTGGTGGGGCTGGGGAGATGTGCTGCAGGCCGCAGGAATATATTATAAGAACTCAGCTGCTTATGGCAAAGTCACTACCTGGAAGGATCAAGGATTTCCTCCAGAGGAAGCCAAATTCCAAGGAGCTTTTGGTATTACTTGGCTTGTCATATATCAGCTGTATTCTGTTATGAAAATCATGTGTGCCTTCATAGTTTTCCCAACTTTTCCCTAAGAAGGGCTAACAGTGTGGACTGATCACTCTCTGGACATAAACATTCCAGGTATTTGGAGAACAGCCTCAGGAAAGGCTTTCTCTGGAATCAGATATCTCTCTTGGCCACTTTCAAGGACTAGCAGTAATAACAGTCCACATGCAAGTCTCCTGATTTAAGATAAATTCCACAAGGGGACACCGCCTAGGTCAGGTGGACGTTAAGTGATAGCTTTACACAATTCAGCTTGGACCCTCCTTTCTTACAGCCTTACTAACTTTTTAGACCTTTAACTCCTCACCTAACCACTTCTAGGAATATTTAGATAACTTTCTGTGCTGACAGCTATGCTCAGCCAGAACCCCAGTTCAAGCCTCCCTGTAATTATCATCATTGGCAGCATCCAGCCAGGTCCATCCCCAGATGGCAGAAAGTACCTTATCAGAGATACCTCTGTCTTCTCTAAGAACAGACTTAAGCATCCAGGCTACCCGGTTGAGAAGGCCTGGCAGATGTGCCAATTAAGCCTTACTTCCTCCTTTCCCAAACCTTACCTTCAGTTCCAGATCTCCCTTTAACTATCACCAGAGGCATCTAGCTGTACACAGGTTGCCTAGCGACTGAGCACACTTTCCCCCACCCTGCAGAAAAACGGCAGATAGCTTGGACAGATAGGAGTCACAGGAAAAAAGAAGACAGTTTTATTTTCTCCCATTGACCTAGCAACTTATAGATTCTTAACATTTTCTACTAATCACGTTTAAGAGTTTAATAGTTGAGTACATAAGATCCCTCTTCTTAGATATTACCTGAATTAAGCCTTTAGTTAATTCATTCCTCATTGGTCACTTCCCTTTGGGGTTGCAAATGATAATTAATGATTATTGCCCCTCTGTGTGATTCTTATCACCCCTCTGTTTGACTCTGGAAGCCTGGCTTTGACTGCCAAGGGATTACTGCTTGTAAGTGTATATATACCAGGACTCCCAGGGCACGGGAGGATGGAGAAGAGAAAAGAGTATGGAAGAACTAGATGGGTAAGAACTTGAGAGGAACAAACTGAGATGGGGAAGAGCTAGATTGAAGGGCTAGAAGACAGTACTAGAGGAATAAGATGGAAGATGAGGAAGAGTCAGATGGGGAAGTACTAGCTGGGTAAGAACAAGATGAAAAGGATCTAGATGAGCCAGAATTAAGACGAGAGAATTAAGATAGAACTTAGAGGGAGCAGTAGATAAACAGAGAGAAATCAGGCAAGAAAGGAGCTAGACATGAGAACAGAACTGAAGCTGTGTATAAAGGATGTTATCCCAGAGGAATTAAAGCAAGTGGACTATAGAGCTCGGTGTGCTGAGATTCTATTTCCCAAAAACAGTCCTTGCTGTTAGTAGTTCTCTCTCCTGAGCCCCTGGGATGTATAATATTAAGGCTGGTCCCTCTAATATTATACAAGAGGGATGGTTTGGTGCGTAATAGTACTTGCTGCATAAGCGCAAGGATCTGAATTCGGATCCCCAGAATTCATGTGATAAGCTGGCCATAGCCACACATACCTGTAACCCCAACATTGTGTTGAGGGCAGACAGGAGCCATGGCTGGGGCTTGCTGGCAGCCAGTCCATCTCCAGTTCAGTGTGAGGCTCGAGCTCAAAGGAATGAGGGGGTGAGTGATGGAGCTGGATGCCCAACTTCCTCCTCTGATCACCAAATGGGATCCCCTCCCCAACACACACCCACAAAATGAATACGTAAAATAAAGAGGATGGCTGTCTAGGGCCCTGAATTTTACTTTGTTCCTTCCTGTGTTCTCAGGACCTTGAAAAGTGCCCAGCACCAGCTAAGAAATCAGAATTCATAATACATGGGCAGTGAGTGAGTCCTTCTCCCTGTTTCGTGTTTGGATGAATGTCAGCTGTCCACATATGTTCTTGGCTTGCTGAGGCAGGGAGATAACAGCAAAAACTTTGGCTAAACTGCTGAGGTCATGAATCAAGGGAATTCGGGAGCAGTCGCTTTGGGACTCACTAGCTTCGAATCTTATATAAATTGTCTGTTATATCCAAAATATTAAGTACATTTTTTAGGGCACCAGGGGCAGGGTTTAGCAGTTACACCCATAAGTGAGGAAGGTTCAGGCCATCACCAGCCACCCGTGAACTCACTATCTGGGAACACAGGAGCTCAGGTCTGGACAGACATTGTCCTTCCTCAGTTCTCCGTCCTCCAGATGAAGGTCTTGGAATTTACGGCTGACGTATTCCTCTCTGATAGGCTTTGGGCCACCTTTTCACAAAGTTTCGTTTAAATCTCAAAGAAGTCCAAGCCTCTAATAAAGATGTCTTCCCCGAAGGTGTGCTTGTTGTCTAATGGGGGGAGATCCCGAGCAGCTAGTATATCCGCTTCAGTCCATGGGGAAATGCAACGAGCGTGGGCCACTTCTTTTGAACGACTGCCTGGTGGGTTTTACCAAACTTAAACTCCCCTTCTCTGTGAGGGCTGTTATTTCCAGAGCTGCTCTGCCTGGGATCTCCAGTAGGAGTCCAGGTCCTATGGGACATTGATCCATTCATGCAGGAGCCCATCAATAAGAGGCCAGATCACCTGTTGTGCATACTGAGCCTTCCCCAACACCACATTCTGAGCACTGAAATGAATTCTGCATTCAGCTGCTTGTCCTCAGTACCAGTCAATAACCAGCCAGTGTAGCCCGTCAGCACCTGCTACTGCCTTCAGAGTTGAAGTTAGTTCAGTTGAGTTCTCTGAAACACACACATTTTTTTCCCAATGAGTAGTACCATCTGAGGCATGCCTTGCCCTGGGTTTAACACTTATGTTAATGATTTCCAGCATTATGCGACCTTTGCAAAGGTCGCCTACTTTGATCTACTCAACCCTTCCTGCTGTGAGAACAGAAAGGAGAGTGCAAAGGTGATGCAGGTGAGAAGCAGGATCAAGAATGGAGCTTTGAGCTCTCTGCCGGCAGACACACGCACTTGGGATCAGTCCCTGCTAAACTGAAGTCGTTTTGACATAGGTTCCTGAGGTGAATCTGTGTTTATAACTACAAAGCATAAGTGGGCTCATTTACTTCTGTTTCTTCTCATGGCCAGTTCCCACTGGAGGGTTCAAGGAAACACGTGGATTTAATGTGAAGGGTAAGTGTTTAGCATTTGCTATTATCCTCAGTCCTTCTTTGCTGTATCCACTGGTGAAAAACAGGAAACCTTCTTTTATGTGTAGGCCAAGCACATCATGATGATGAGAGTCGATGTGAGAGAAAAACTTTATCTTGAGTTAGAACGCAGAAGCCACAAGAGAGGCTAGGCGTGCTCCTTTTCCGACGACCCTCTAGGGAGGGACCCCAGAATCCCTCACTAGGGTCTCATCTTTTAAAGATCCCGCCACCTCCCGAACTGCCACCCTACAGCCCAAGCCTCAAACCACATGAAGTTTTAGGGAAGACACCACTAAATCCCAATCATAGCACCCTCATTAGTCTTCCATCATATTGAACCCCAGAACTGGTGTTTAACTGCCTAATTTGTATGAGAGAATGCAAGCCTTATTCTACTTGGTTGGTTTGGAAATCCCATGTGTTTGGATCTTGGTGACAGATGACCTCATGCTACAGTACTCTGCTGTCTTAAAGGGATCTGTCCTCTGTCACTCTTTTCCCCACTAGGGTCCCAAGTCCTATTGCCGCCTTCCAAACTTTTGAAAACACAAGTCTTTTCTTCAAAGGATGTTCGACTTGGAAACAAAATACGTCAAATGGGCTATTTGAAGCTATTCTATTTCTGTCGAAAAAAACAACAGAATGCTAATTCTTCTCCAACTGTCTTCTTTTCTCCAGAACCCTGAGCAAATTCTGCTAAGCCTGCTGTGAAACCCACCACCCACCCAATGGTGGCAGGCATTTACAGTGCAAAAATCGCCCTGCATCTCAATCCCTGGCAGCCACTCTTTGGACTGACTGACAATCCCGGGCTGAGCAGTCAGTTTGATCCTCAAGACGGTCATCTCTATTGTTTTGCTGTGTGTTTTCAAATGGGCTGCCTACCTTGCTCAGAGAGGACGGGCGAATCATATATCCTCATGTCTAGCGGGTGCTCTACATCATGGCCCAGGTGACGGAAAGCTCATTGGGGTGGCACCCTTGAATCTGTTGCCCATTCGCAGGGTTCTGGGTTTAATTTCTGCAGCGCATGAGCAGACCTCCCCACTTGCCAGTTCAGAAAACAACCAGACCAGCAGGACAGGTCTCAGATACAGGAAAAGGAGGCGAAGAGCAGAGCTGAGATACATTTTGCAGAGCGTGAAAGGCTGGCCGATCCAGTGTTTGGGGGGCAGGGTCTAACTCAGACCTGCAGTACAATTTCACCACCTCACAGAAAACATCCCACCACATCCCATGCAGTTTCCCTGCTTTCTCCCACCCACACTGTCCCGTCCTCGTGAGCTTCCGGGAACTGGGAAGTTTGAGCTGCTGTGGGTTTCTGCCAGCGCCGCCAGGGTCTCGTGGACCCTGACTCTTCTCCGGCATCCAAGGGAAAGGATATAACGGGGCTTGCTTGTTTTTAGGAACACTCTCCTCTCCTTGACTCTAAAAGTGGTACATTTCTGCGGAAGCAAATGCTGGAAGGCAATGTCATTCGCCACAGCATGGGGTGTCTCGGGGCTGCTGGGGACACCATATATTGACTGATGCAACCACTTTGGAAAAAGGTTTGGCACAGTCTTTTCATTTTTTTTTTTTTTTTTTTTTTCTGGAGCTGAGGACTGAACCCAGGGCCTTGCGCTTGCTAGGCAAGCGCTCTATCACTGAGCTAAATCCCCAACCCCGGCACAGTCTTTTCAAAAGACATTAATTGACCAACTACACTTGTATACATTTCTGGGGATACAGTGTGATCTATGTCCTATCTGTATAAGAGAGAATTAAATAAATTAACATACTCATCACCCTAATATTTCTTTTGTTAGTGGTAAGGGTGGGTAAAAGCTAATCTCTTAGCCATTCTGAAGTAGCATCACGTTGCTGTTAACCGTCACCAGCTCACTGGAACAGACCACAAAGACCTTACCCCTGCTGTCTCACTGAGGCCGCCTCCACTCTGTAAAGTGTGTCCCTGTGTCCGCTGACCCCAGAGTCTGGTCGACTGTTGATCTACTCTCCGCTTCTAAAGTACAGTTGCTTTGTTTTCCACATGAGTGCAGGAATATTCTGTGTTTACCTTTCTGCATCTGAGTTATTTCCTGTAACATAACTCCCTCTTGGTTTACTTGTAACAAATGACAATTCCATACTTTTTTCCATAATGGCTGCACAAACTTACCTTCCTACTACCCCTTGTGACATTAATAGCCATCCTGACAAGCAGAGTTAATCCCCCCACCCCTACCCCCCACCCCCAACCCCGGGCTGTGAATTTGCGGTCTCCTTAGTGCTTAGTGATGGTGAGAGGTTTCTCACGTGTCTGCGGTGGGATTGCGTCAAACCGATACACTGTTGCACATCTGACAGTAAAGAGATAAAGCGACAGCCTACGGCTTGAAGAACACATTTGCAAACGATAAATCTAGCGAGGGCCAATATATCCAAACCACACAAAGAGTTTAAACAACTTGATTTCAAGAAAGCAAACAGCCCAATTGAGAAATATAAAAAGGGTCTGAACAGATTGTGTGTGTGTGTGTGTGTGTGTGTGTGTCTGTGTGTGTGTGTGTGTCTGTGTGTGTGTGTGTCTGTGTGTGTGTGTGTCTGTGTGCTTGTGGTGTGTGCACATACATACATATGTGTGTTGAGGCACAAGGCTGTCCACATTCAGGTTTGATTTGAGATCTACTCCATAGGCGCCCACTGCCAGGCGGCTGGGGGCTGGCACTGTGGCTTTGAATATGTATGCTTGTACTCATAGACCAACTCTGCCTTGGTCAGAGAAGCTACTGTTTAAAGGGAGAGACAATTAATGCAGAAACTCCCAACAAGCAGGGTTTTCTGTGACTGGGGCTCCTAAGGGGATGTGGAAGACCAGCATGTCAGTGTTCCTCATCTGCCCAGACATGAACACCAGGTGTTTCAGTATTATCTCTTGACTTTGCATGTGAAATAAGTGTTTACTATGGGTGTTATTCTCTTGGTTATATTAATGTCAATGAAAGAAATTATATCCTGCTCTTCTTTCAAGAGTATTTCTTATGCTTTCTTTTAAGATGTATGTTAAAATACAACCTCATTTTATAGATGAAGAAATTGACATTTGAGTTAGAATATTTAACCAAGATCATGAAGTTTAGAACTTAGATTAAAAGACAACTTCTTAATTCTAGTTGCTATAAACAGCGGAATGACTTTTACTAGACAATCTGAACATAACATCTATCCAGAAACTTATATATAAAGAAAATATTTTACCCCCAATTTTTCAAGGCAGTGACCCAAAGTGGTAGAAACAAGAAGGGAAATGTTTGAAATCATTAAATTCGTATATAGGCTCATGAAAAAAAATTAAATATATTGAAGGGAAGAGTGACTGAAAAAAATCAGGGAATTAGTAAATATACTGTAGAAAATGTAATAAAGCCAGTATTTTTCCATTGAAAAAAACTGCTAAGCCACTACTAGCTAATAGTAATATTGCTAGTAAATAAAAATATCAATATTAAGAGAGGAAATAGCACTTAATTGTCAATAACTTTATTGCTGTAAATTCTATAAATTCAGTAATTCTATGTCTATAAAACTTTAATAATTCAGGCTGGAGAGATGGCTCAGAGGTTAAGAGCTCTTCCAGAGGTCCTGAGTTCAATTCCCAGCACCCACATGGTGGCTCACAACCATCTATAGTGAGATCTGATGCCCTCTTCTGGCATATGGCAAACTTGCAGAAAGAACACTGTTTACATAATAAATAAAATAAATCTTTTTAAAAAAAACTTCAACAATTCAAGTAAAAAATATGCACTATTTGAAAAGCACAACTTCTCAAAGCCTAAAAAGGGGGAAATTTGAGTAAGTACCTACTCTTAAATTATTTTGCATTTATTTATTTTTATTTTATACGGATGAGTGTTTTGATTACACACACACACACACACACACACACACACACATATATATATATATATATATATATATATATATATATATATATATATCATGTGCATGCCTGAGGACCACATAAGTCAGAAGAGGGCATCAGATCCCCTGAAACTAGAGCTACATACACTTGCGATCCATCAGGTTGGTGCTGGGAACTGAATGTGGGTCCTCCAGGAGAACAACAATTCTCTTAACCATTGAGCCCTCTCTCCAGCCCCACATCTACCTGCTTTTAATCTACTTTGTGATCAGCTCATTGCCATCACCAGAAGAAAACAAAAACCAATCAGGTGTCCTGAATTTCAATAGCTAATTCCATCAAACATTAAAAAAAAAGAAAGAAAGAAAGAAAGAAATTAGACAGTGAAAGGCCAATGTGAAGGGCTAAATTGTCATACTTCAATCCCTGCTTTGTGCCTACTTGGAGCCTGACTCCTGATGACTCATGATGTCATAGCAGACCTCTGAAACCAACCCCCAATGAATCTTGGCTTGTTTCAAGAAAAACAACTTGGACTTAAAATTTACTACATAAAAGAGAGTGTGATACCTGCCTATCTCTCTGGGGGAGGCTGGTTCACATAAATGGTCCTTGAGAGACCAAATAACTTCCCTCTAATCTGCCAGAGCAGATCCCCACACCCGTCAGCTCCACAGACCCCCCCTCCATGGAAGCTGCCCGCTGTACTCTTGTACTGTGTCTCCATAAATTCTTCGCTTTTCTGTGTCCTGCTAAATTCTTGTACTGCCCATATCAATGGCCTGCTCTCTCCTGTTTCACATAGAAGAAATAACACGATTTTTAAGTTCTTTCCAAAGCTAGAAGAAAATATTTTCCCAGGTTATTTTGAGACCAGCATAATTTTAATGACAAAGCTTGATAAAGACACTAAAGAAATAAAATCAAACTTATCTCCCTCATGAACACTAACACAAAATATTAATACAATTTAGTAGTACATTAAAAAAAAACAAATATATCAATGTCAGCCAGGATTGACCCCAAAAGTTCCAAGTTGACTTATGGTTTTATTATCAGCCAATGGAATTCATTGTATCTACGGTATAAAGAAGATAATGTACACAATTTATGTTGTAAGTACACTGTATAAAGTCTATTACTAAAGACAACAGCCATTCATAAAAACCTCATTAAAGTAGGTGTAGAGGGAAGTTACCCAACCTGGAAAGGCATGTTTCTAAAAAGCATACAGCTAGCAGCATATAAAATAATGGAATATTTGTAACAGAGACTAAGAAACCAAGTCTACTCAAAAGCATTGACTCCTCACCTGGACCCACAAGGTAAATCAAATAGGATGAATGGTGGCACATGCCTATAGCTCCACTACTGGAGAGGAAAAAGCAAGTAGATCTCCGAGTTCAAGGCCAGCCTGGTCTACACAGCAGCAGGAAGCCAGACATCCCTGCCTTCACTGTGTGTCCATCTCCTTTAAGGAGTATGTGTTAAAACCTGGACATACCAGCGCGGTAGTGATGCACACCTTTAATCCCAGCACTCGGGAGGCAGAGCCAGGAGGATCTCTGTGAGTTCGAGGCCAGCCTGGTCTACAAAGTGAGTTCCAGGACACAGAGAAACCCTGTCTCCAAAAATACAAAAATAGAAAACAACAACAACAACAACAACAACAAAACATAAACAAAAACAAAAAATCCCAAAATCTGTTCATACCTGACCTCTCTAATCCCCTTTGAAGCTGAAGGCACATAGGTGAGAGTATCTGAGGCATCTGTCTCTGTCAATTTCTATAATACCCTGTTCCAACCCTCTTAAAGATACCAGAAAATCTTCAGTCATTCTCCTGAACCTTTCCTCACCTTGGGTTACAGAAATAGCAGACCTCCCAGAGACAGACGTCAAAATCACCCCAGGCGGCCGGGCGGTGGTGGCGCACGCCTTTAATCCCAGCACTCGGGAGGCAGAGCCAGGCGGATCTCTGTGAGTTCGAGGCCAGCCTGGTCTCCAAAGCGAGTTCCAGGAAAGGCGCAAAACTACACAGAGAAACCCTGTCTCGAAAAACCAAAAAAAAAAAAAAAAAAAAAAAAATCACCCCAGGCAGAAGTGATGATCTCACAGGAACCAGACTGTCCTCACCCAGCAAGCAATGATGACTTCCAGAGGTCTCCTTGCGAACCAGAGCTGAAGTCATGACTAATCAGGTCATAGTTTGGCCAAGACTGCTTAAGACGGTATTCCTCTCTCATACATCTCCAGTTCCTCCTCTGTTTGAACCTAAAACTCATGTCACTATTTTAGGAATGAAATGCACAGTTCCCATAGTCTCAAAGCAGCCCTTTTTAGTCAAACCCTTTTCAACCTTGTTATCATTACCTCTGCCTGTTTCTTCCAGGTAGGTCCCCAGACCCAACATACCGGAGCTCCTGGAGTCAGGTTCCTAGTTGAGGGCACCAGTTTGACGTCTCATAGTTTCACGAATAAGACATGAATGGCTAGGCTCATCTTCTTTGCGTAACATTGTCCTAGTTTTCCAGTTTTAAAAGGCCAAAAAGCGAAATAGTAACATCAATAAATATGGACAGAAAAAAGTGAAAGTCTTTGCTCTCTTCACAAGATAGCATTGCTATGTATAAAGGAAACTACTAAAAGCTACCAAAAAAATGCTAGAACTTGGAAAGAAATTTAACAAGGTTTAAGACATAGGTCAATATTTAATAAAACTAATTTTATGTCTATATTTAAGCATTGGACAATTTGAAAATAAAAGGGATCAACTTACCAAAAGACTTGTGAAAATTCTACACCAAAAGTTTCTAAATATTGTTGATGAACATCGAAGAAGGCATTTTTGTTTGTTTGTTTGTTTTGTTTTTTTGTTGTTGTTAGTTTTTTTGTTTTTTGATTTTTGGAGCAGAAGGCTTGTTTTTTTAAATAAACAAACATGCCATGATTATAGAATGTATAGTGTGGTATTGTCTGAGATATCCATTCCTCCCCCATTTAATGTCTAGAGTCAACATTTCCATATTCCAAAGCTAACCAGGCATTTTTATAGCCCCCCCCTTTTTTTTTTTCAGTTTTTTTGAGACAGAGTTTCTCTGTGTCACTGCCATGGCTGCCCTGGAACTCGCTCTGTAGACCAGACTGGCCTCAAACTCATGGAGATCTGCCTGCCTCTGCCTCCTGAGAGCTGGGATTAAATGCAGCCAGAAGTTTCTCTGTGTCCTGCCTGGCCTGTAGCAGCTTATAAAATAATCATTCAGAGGCTTAATATTAATTACAAACTATTTGGTCTATGGCTCAGACTTCTTGCTAACTAGCTCTTTCATCTTAAATTAACCCATTTCTATTCATCTATATGTTGTCATGTGGCTGTGGTATTACTGGTCTGCTGGCATGTTGCTCCTTGTGGCTGGATGGCGTCTGCCCGACTCCGCCCTCTTCTCCCTGTGTCTCTCTTGGATTTCCCGCCTGGCTCTTATCCTTCCTTACCATAGGCCAAAACAGCTTCTTTATTAAGCAATAGTACCAACACATATTCACAGTGTAAAGAAAGGCCATCCTACAGCACTTCCCCTTTTCTGTCAAATCAAAAAGGAACAGTTATCAAGCAAGAATTACAGTTACAATATCTAGTATATTTGTATTTGGCAAAATTAAAGAAAATACTCTATCATCTATGCTATATTTATGAGTCTAAATTTTATATCTAATTTACCTTTTATCATAACTAAGGAAAATTATAACTATCTAGTCTTCAACTCCATCAAAGACCCCAGGAGAATATGGTATTGCCCTAGTAAACAGGAAGTGCATTGTAAGCAACTTCCAAAATTCTAGAAATGACAGAGACATCTGGCTGCCTGGACAGCCATCCAAAGTTCCTCTGTAACATTGGGGCATCTGTCTTCAGCCTACAGGCCTAGAGTCTCTGGCAGACATTTTAGTGAAGCAGGAAATTTGAAGGATTGTTCCACCTATTGGCAAAGTTCATCAGTCCCTTTTCTCTGCAGAATGTCTGGCAGTTTCTTCTGTGAAGCACTAGGGAGGCAGAGGCAGAGATCCGTCCGAATTTCTTTGAGTTCAAGGCTTCACTGGACTACATGAGATTAATCCAGTCTAAAAGAGAAACAGAGCCAGGCAGTGGTGGCACACGCCTTTAATTGAAGCACTTGGGATCACACACCTTTAGTCTCGACAATAGGAGGGTTGAGACAGGAAGTGATATGGCTGGGCAGAGAAAGAAATATAAGGTAGGAGGAGACAGGAACTCTGACTTTTTCAGACTGAGGAGTTGGTGAGGTAAGAGGTGGTGGCTGTGGCTTGCTCTGCTTCTCTGATCTTTCAGCTTTCACCCTGATATCTGGCTTTTTATTATATCTGGTTTTTATTATAAGACCATTTAGGATTTGTGCTACACTAAAGGCATGTGCCACCACTACCCGGTACTAACCAGGCATTTTTGAAGTAACTGACAAGTCTATTCTAAGATTTATATAAAAACATGAAGGATGTAGAACAGGCTGGAAAAAAGGCATAAGATTGAAAATAACACCTTGAAATAACAAGATCAGCTCACACTACCTGACTTCAATTCTTGCTAGGAGACTATGGCAATCAACACAGAGGAATACGTGAATAATTTACATGAGGATTTGTTCATTTGATGTAACTAAGTATTGTTGGGGGTTCCTTTCAATTTGGTCAATAACTTCTTACTTTGAGACAATAATCAGCTATGTCTGCCAACAAACAAGACAGCTCATATGGCGTGTGTTCATTTCCAAATAAAACTCAGGCCTGGCTGGCCTGAGGAAGAGTTACATAGAACACAGAGACATGTGTCTGATTTTTAAAACAATCGTGCTTTTAAAGGTTACTCCACATTTGCTCTTTCTAAGACCTTGTTTCTTTTAAAGATGATGCTGTAGGAGTTGGCGAGAGCACCCGGCTGGTAAAGTGTTTGTCATACAAATATGCAGACTTGAGCTTGAGCACCATTAACAACATTAAAAGCAACAGGCGGCCGGTGGTGGTGGTGGCGGTGGCAGCGCACGCCTTTAATCCCAGCATTCGGGAGGCAGAGCCATGCGGATCTCTGTGAGTTCAAGGCCAGCCTGGTCTACAGAGCGAGATCCAGAACAGGCACCAAAACTACGCAGAGAAAACCTGTCTCGAAACACACACCCCCAAACCCACCCCCAAACAGGCATGGTTGTGTATACTTGCAATCCATGCTGAGGAGGCAGAGGCAAGGGAATTCCTGGGGTTGGCCGGCTAAGCTAGCCAAATCAGTAAACTCCAGGTTCAGAGAGAGACCCTGTCCCCAAAATTAAGGTGGAGGGTGTGCAAAGTGACTTTGGAGCACTCAGTGCTAAATGAGTCTTTACCAAACCCTTCCCCTTGAGGCTCGGGGATCAGCGAGGAGGAGGAGCAGGAGGAGGAGGAGGAGGAGGAGGGGTAGAAGGAGGAGGAGGAGGAGGAGGCGGCAGAAAGATTTTAAGAGCCAAAGGTGGTGGATGACTCCAAGGATACATCGTCTTCTAGACACGAGGCTGATGAACATCTGAACTCAGAGGCTGTAAGAGTGTGTGCCATACTTACACAAGTTCAAATCAGACACAATCCCGGCACAGAGAGGGGGAAGTGGACACAAAATCCCACCCCCAACCAGGAACTATTTGCAACTGATACCTTCCGAGAAAGGGAAAATTGGTTTTCTTCGATGGAGTCTCCCTGGGTACATCAACCACGCCCCAGGGCAGGTCCCGTGCTGAGGAGTGATTGGCCAGCACAGGATGCACTCTGAATTTTTTGTGTGTGCTTTTTGTTTTGGTATTTTTGTCTTATTGGTTTTTGTTGGCTTTGACCTTTTAAAATGGGTTTTTGTTTGTTTTTGAGAGGGAAAGAGCGTGAAGTTGGCTATGTAGGGAGGATCTGGTAGGAGTTGGGGGAAAGAATATGATTAAAATACATTGTATGTGACAGTGTTTTTAAACATACACTTTTTAAAAGGTGAAAGGCTACTGAGACAGACACTCATCGCTGACTCTTACCTCCAAATGTACACATAAACATGCATGCTGGATGTTTACAAACAAACACACACACAGTACTATATCCGATGTCCTTCTGAAGTAAAGTGTGTTTTTTGAAGACTCTGGATGCATAGACAAATCCGAGAGTGCTAACACACCGTTCTGTCGCCAGGTAGATCCCTCTTCAGCCCCTACTCCGACACTGGAATGACAGAACACCCCGCTCTCTCTCTCCCTCTTACCCCTTCCCTCGAGGGCTGAGACTCCATTTACCAGGCAGTGGGAAGTAAATCATGAACTGTATTCTCTGCAGATGAGGAGGCTGGCTGGTGGAGAGGCAAGTGAGGCGTCATCTTAGAGAGGACCGGGTCCCTGTGGGAAACGGGGAGTAAGAAGGAAATGTCGCACACGCATACCACACATAGGCACAGAGAGTCTCCAGGGAGACTAGCGACAACATCCACCTTTGATGGTGAGGTGAGAACCCCTTGGAAAGCTGTCTCGCTTGATTCTCTCACGAAGCCAATGCTTTATTCAAGTAACCGCCTTGAACTCCTCTCCACCTTTGCTTGTGTGTGGCTCTTAGCCAATTTTGAGCTTTGGAGAGTGTGCAAGAAACTCTCTCTCTGGACATGGGTTCAACACACCAAATACTGTGCGCCCTTTCCAGGGTGGAGCGTTTTCCCTGGGTGGACAATGCCACTTTGCTCATCTGTACAAAATGGTGAGGCAGCCGCCTGAGGTATGGCCTTGGAGAGCTAACTGGTGTCCTTGCTTGGCTAGCTCATCCTGGGGACTCTTGGGATGACAGTTAAGGCCAGGAATGAAGCCTGCTGTCCTGAGGATTGGCCCACCTTCGTTCGGGTGGACCTTGTTTTATGCTGAGATTCAATTCATTGCTGTGGCCTCACGTTACCTCCCCGACGCCTGGCTTCTGAAAACTCCTCATTGTTTCGAGGGATCTTTTCCTGCCGTTCGATGAGAGTTCCAGACCGCAAGGCTGGTTCCAACTGGCGGGTTCTCTCCCTACCCCTCTACTTGGTCCTGTTAGAAGTCAGGGGATCTGTCCCCCTGCCAAAGGCCATTGGTGGTAACACAGGACTGAAGATACAGTTAGGGCTTAGAGGCCATGCCCACCACGAGCAGATCTGCAGGGAGGAGGGACCGAAGCCCGGTCCAGGGCTTTGCAGAGGCTAGTGCAGCCGCAACTGTACCGGGTACCGCAGCCAGCCAACAGCTTGAAGACAGCCGTCCTGTGAAACCGGTTCTCTTAGCATGCCCACTTCACGGGTGAGGAAGCTGAGAGGCCCAGTTCAAGAAGAGTTAGTTAGAAGCTGGGCTGAGATTCTTACATCAGCAGTCTGGCTCCTGGGGCTGGATTTCTACTTTATAAATAATGAATATGGAGAACATCTCAAAATCCCCGCCCCTACCCTAAGTCCCCTTGGTGCCTTCACTGGGATTCTCCAAGAAACTTCTCTCTTTCCATTACCAGTCTACTATGTCTACTAACAAGCGAAACAGATCATATGGCATGTGTTAGTTCCCAAATCACTGTTCTGAGGATGAGTTTAAAAGCACACAGAGAAACATGTTTGATTTTTTTAAAAGAATTGTGCACGTAAATGTTACCCTACGGGTAACATTACTAAGACTCATTTTCCTTTGCAGATGGTCCTATAGGCTGGGGAGACTGCTCACCTGGTAGACTGCTCACCTGGTAGACTGCTCACCTGGTAGACTGCTCACCTGGTAGACTGCTCACCTGGTAGACTGCTCACCTGGTAGACTGCTCACCTGGTAGACTGCTCACCTGGTAGACGCACAGATACAGGCCTGAACTGGAATCTCAACAACCCTGCAAAAGCCAAGCACGATGGTACACATGTTTGTGCTCTCAGAGCTGGGGAGGCAGAAACAGCAGGGTCCCTGGGGCTGCCTGGTGAGCCAGTCTAGCCAAATCAGTCAGCTTCCAGGTTCAGTGACAGAACCCATCTCCCAGGCCCCAGGCCCAAGAATAGCCGGGCAACACAAAGCAAATTCAGTGGGATTCTTGGGAACTTTTTGTCTTATTTTGCTTTGTTTGGACATTTTTGTTGTCTAATTGGTCTTTTGCTTGTTTCTTTCTTTCTGTGTGTGTGTGTGTGTGTGTGAGAGAGAGAGAGAGAGAGAGAGAGAGAGAGAGAGAGAGAGGACAAAGTTTGGTGAGTAGGGAGGTGGGTCTGGGAGGAATTGGGAGGGGAAATACGATCAAAATACATTGTGTGAAAATTTTTTCCAATAAAAAAAAATACAGAGAAGGAAAAAAAAGGTTGGCATTAGAATCCCAGCTATTAATTAGCCTTCTATTTTCCTCATTGGTAAAATGAGAAGAGCAAAGGTCTGGATCCTGTACACACCCCATAGACGAGCATCATTGTTACAAGACATTCCAGAGCTTCCCAGAGATCTGCGCATTGGGAGGCTGGGAAGGCAGGTCACTGCTGGAGTACAAGGAGCTGTGTTCTACCTCCAATACACACACGCTCACACACACACATGTGCACAGGGTTTGTGGGAGGTATTACTATTCTTTCCTGCATCTGCTTTCTGTGTTATCCACAGTTTCAAATTTAGAAATGCCGCATTCAGTGATTTGAGTCTAAAGAGAACGGGTTCTGCCATCCCCGCAAAGCCCCTGAGTTTGAGACCCACCCAGCTGAGAGTCTGAGCCTCGCTCTTTCCGCTGAACTCCGCCCACACATGAGTTAATGGGGATGAATGGCAGCGCAAAAAAAAAAAAAAAAAGCACAGAATGTATCTTTCATGAATGGATTTATTCATCAGGAAAAGAAGAACAGATACTTCCAGCGAGGAGAGCCAGTTTCTAAGGAACTAAATGACATTTCTGTTCGAATGTGCTGTAAGTTTAAATAGTGAGCAACGCTGTCTACGTCGGTAGATGTTATGGCAAGGCGGTGGAGCCCGGCCTGGAAGGGCCGCTCGGGGCAGCTTTGAAGTCGGTAATGATCTCACTAGCTGGATGCTAACTGGCGAAGGAGGAATGAGCAAGCCGAGTCTGCCAAGTGAAGCCGTGACCCCAAGGCACATGCGCAGAGCCGTCCTGCTGCAGAAAGCTTAGAAGGGGTGGGTTCCAGATGCGTGTGTCACTTCCCACATCTGGCCTCTGTGTTCAGCCCGTGGAAGAAGAGACCGGATGATAGGACGTTCTCAGGAACGTTCTGGCTCTGAAATCCCAAGGCTCCCATGTGAGCCATGTTCTCTTCCAGGGGAAAAAAAAAACCCCGAAGCTTCTTCAGGGTTGTCGTGACACAAAGTTGTTGCATCATCTCTTTGACATTTCCCAGGGATTTGAAGCCCTTGTTCATTCAGGACAAATGTCACTCCCACATTCCAGACTGCGCACTCCAGTAGTGACTGCCCCTCCTGAATGCCCCCGACTGGCCCAGACCAAACAGATACCAGTTGTCCATTTTTGCTTTTGCTCCAGGGCTTCCGGTCTAGTGGCAAGTCAGCAAAACTGACTGCCGGCCGGATTTGTTTATAGTTTAAAGATGTCTCTTAGGGTGGCGGTGTGGACCCCAGAGGACGAAAGAGCCAAAGATGGGTGAGACTGGCCGTTTCCTAGGAAACAAGGAGAGCTAGCTCACTCGTTCACCATTTGAAGGGTCTGATAAGTATCCCCTGACTCGGCAACCAGAGGCCCTAGTCTGTGAGCAGTGCCTTTCTCCATTCCCACCCTTTCAGCAAGAGCTAGGACCCTCAGGCCCCAGGTCCCCTCGGCAGCTGACTAGCTGGCCTTAGAGGCGCTTGTGAAGCATCCCTGTAAACTACAGTACAGCTTGCCAAGCCATCACACAGATAAAAGAACCACACACCCGCATGCTCGGTGTGTGTGGATGCCTGCTAAAAGGTAAAAAAAAAAAAAAAAAGGCAGTCCTCTTTACCAGGCCTCTACGGAGGACCTCATTCACCATGTTGGATTAGCACTCAACCTGTTTGGGCCTCTCTGAGAAGTTGCTGGAACAGGAAGGAACCACTGTTGAGCTGAGCAGAGAATTATAAATGTACCCACGTGGGTACGTAGCTCTCATAAGGCTGCTGGAGACTGTGAACCCCCAGGAACCAGAGAAGGAAGATGGTGGGTCAAACTGAGTCATCAGTCTGGCCAGACCAACTGGTAGAGGCACGATCTGAACTCAGCTCGGGAGAGACATTTTCATGGCTTCTGATAGAAGAGCAGCTCTGACTGACAGAAACTTGTGGGAAGGTGAAGGGACAAGGGACAGTTTCCATTGACCTACCTGGCTGAACTGGAGCTCTGAATTAGAAAGCCACATAATCACTGACAGTGAGGGGGACTGACAGACCATGGGAAATCTCAACCTTGGAGGACGCCTTTGGTGTAGATAACTGATCTTGAACTGAAGAATGGTGACTGGTCCTCTAACAATGGGTTGGTGAATATATAACTTGATGTCATTGTTGGGAGGTGATGAAAACGCTGGGAAGTGGGACCACCTGATTGGAGGAATGTACCTGTTCCCGGCACCTTCCTTCCCCTCCAGTACACTGCTTTCTAACTACCCTGGGGCGAACAGCAGCATCACATGGCCTGTGAGGCTGATGCTCTGTCTCACAACAGCCTTAGCAGTACAGTAAGATAGCCAAGGACCGAAGCCTTGAACACTGTGGGCCAAAATAAATCACCCCCCTTTAATTGTTTCTCTTGGTATTTGCCACTTTGAAATCGTCTAATACATTAAATGCCACCCAGGAGCCTATATGCCACCGTCTAGGTGACTAGCTTGTAACACTATGTGGGGGGGGGGACCCCAGGAGGAAAGTTATGTCACTAGGAGTGTGTCCTTGAAGGAGATATTGGGGCCTGGCCTTCTTCCTTTCTTTTTCTGCTCCTTGGTTACAACGGAGACAGTAGTTTTCCTGCTCGAATGCTACCATGATGCTCTGCTTCACACAGGTCCAAGAACCGCACAGCCGAACAACTCTGGACTCAAACCCCTCAAATATGAGCCAAAAGCAATGCAGTCTTCTCTTAAGTTGCTTATCTCAGGAATTTTGTCTTCACACAGAAAGCTAATTTAAAGGATGTTTTAAAATGAGAAGAATTCACCTGGGTTTCCTGCTTTTCTCAAAGCGTAGCCAGTGTATCCACTCTGTATCTGCTATCTGCCTGGCAGTCACTTAGTACCTGTATCAGCTATTAGATGAATTGGTACTGTGAAGCAGTGCTTGTGTTTAAGTAAGCCTTACACAGTAGTCTAACACCGTTTCCCAGTGCCAACTTCATCCTCCACCTCACCCTCACCTCACGTCTCTCACGGGTGTTACATCACTGCACATCACCACAAGAAAGGAGCATGCAGTACAGGATTTTGAGAGACAAAGAGAAAGACTATATTCATACAACCTTTATTATAACCAGAATTATTGTTATACTTTTACTATGATTGGCTTAGAAATGAAATCTTATCCTAAGATACCTGTGTATGCAAAGAAAAGTACAGTTTATGTAAGGTTAATATGCTCTCATGTTTCAGGCATTCACTGGAGTGTTGGAAAATAGTACCCATGGAAATGGGAGACTACTACACACAATAAGAAAAGAGCAATTGTCTATAATGCAGAGACAACCACAGATATTTTAATGTGTTAATATCTGGTATTTAAAATAGAATCTCAGCCCACATTGATTTTCACCATTCTCTAAGCACTTGACACACATTCCCCATAAACTCTATTATTTGTTTATTCATTCATTCATTTATTGATGTGTCTTCTATAGCCTTTCGGTTCATTGCTATACTCTCAGGTTTTGAATGTCCTGTTAGTTAAATGAGTTAAGATCATGACTATCTATATGTGCATTTGTATGTGTGTGTTTAATTATTCAACAGAGTCAAGTTCACATACGATAGATAATTCTAGATTTTTTATTATTTATATTGAAGAATATTTTTATTATATCTAATATATGTATAATATATACTATACACACATATAACACATGTATAATAAAATATACATTATATCTATTATAATTATATATTAATATTTATATATTTATTCTTTATTAATATTATATATTTATTATTATATACATATAATACATTCACTTTTTTATCAAATGGTATTTTTTAAACTTTTTATTCATTCTCTGTGGATTTCACATCATGCACTCCAATCCCATTCAACTCCCTGTCACCTCACTTCTGCCCTCTGCCCTCTGCCCTCTGCCCTTGCAAACCTCCCCCACCAAAAAAATTAAAAAAAAAACAACAACAAACAAAATCTTGGTGTGGAAGCTATAGTGTGGTCTGGTGAGTCATACAGTATACCCTTTCATCCATATACCTTTACTTGCAAGTGTTTATTGCAATGAGCCCTTGGTCTGGTTCAAGGCCTCTGGCTTCTGCTGCAGTATGGATGCTGGCCCCTCACTGGAACTCCTCTTGGATATCCTGTTGTTGATCTGTGTCATGGAGATCTTGGAGCTTTGAATCTGCAGGTCTGGCCCCTTCACGTGCTCCAGCAGACCACAGATGAGGTGACTGTTGGGGTAGGCTAACTCATAGCCTTGGTTCTGGGCCTGGGTGGTGGGTTAGTGAGCCTGCCGGTTTTTCCTCATTGACACCACCTGAGTGAGCTCTCTAGCATGGCCCCCGGCTAACTCACCCAATGTAGCCCACAACAGAGAGTGGGGCCAGTTCTCCTGCTCTGAGACCTTCGGGCCCAGCTCACCCACACTCACACCACCAGGGCAAGCTCTATTGTGTTGTCCAGGCGAGGTGCAGGGCCCACTCTCCCAAGTGCTGCAGTTGGTGAGGGGCAGGGCCAGTTCCCCCTAGTGTTTCAGCTAGTGAGGGGTGGGGCCAACTTTGTGCAGGCCTATCCTCATTGCTTTTGGGGGGGACATATTAAGGCTGGACTAATTGCTCAAACAACCCCAGAACAGATGCTGTCACTCCTAAGCCTCAATTTCAGAGGGGGAGACATGCCAAGCAGGAAGTGGGTGTGACTGATCAAAAAGCAAGCAGGAACTGGAGAGAATCAGGGCTGAGGAAGCCAGAAGAGGGTGACCACTGGACCGATCTCAGGTTGGCCTCTGGAATTGAACCAGCGCTGCCCTCCACTGCCCAGTCACTAAATTTGGCACTGTAAGACGCTTGGAACTTGTTGGGGTCTTACAAACGATAAGGGTCATTATGTAGATTTTAATGCATCTGCTCAGATCCTGGGAGAGCGAGGAGATGGGGCCATTGCAGAGTGCCACTGAAAGGAAATGGCCTCCTAGGACCAACAGAGAAGGGCCACGGCTACCGTGGTGGTTTTAATAATGTGCCACTGTCACTCTCTAGTCGCCATAGGCTCTGGCATTTGAATACTTGATCCGATCTGCAGTTGGTGACACTGTTTGGGGAGGGACAGGGGGTGTGGCCTTACTAGAGGAAGTGCCACTTTGACAGGCTTTGCGGTTTCAAGGGCTTCCTGCCACCCCGGTTTCCTCTTTCCTGTCTGCAGCGCTGGATGTGTGCTCTCAGCTGTTTGTCACTACATCTGATGGCCGCCACTCCCTGCTGTGATGGTGGTGACTCCGAGTCCCCAGAAACCAAAGCTGCTTTAGGCCAGTCTTCAATACAGCAATAAAAAGTAACTAACAGAGCTACTTTTGATGATAATATTAAAAGAGGGCAAGTCACTTTATTAAATATAAGTAAATTCAAGACATAAATGTTACCAATATTGATGCAGAATTATTAGCATTTATTTTTAACTCTACTTTGAACTAGGCACTATGAGTTTTAGAACTGATGTTTGTCTGGGTTTCTATACCCCAAATGCCCCCAATTCACTGCCCTGCAGTAAAGAGAAACAAAAAGAAAAGAGAGATACCAAATTCTAGATATTTGCACAATGATTTTAAAAATTCAAAATTTAAAACTAGACCAGAATATTTACATGTTTTATTAAATTTACAATCAGTAATATAATCAATACACAATTATATACAAGGATTATATACATTTTGCCCAGACTTTGACATCACAGTACATAGTTTCCATTAGAAATATTGTATACATTTATCACCAAACGATAAAACCCAACAACAGTAGTGTTACAGCACCTGTTAGTACAGACGGCTTTTTCATAAATTACATCATAAGAAAATATACGGCTGTAAATTGGGCTTTAAAAATGTCTTTTATAAAATCTGAACATACAATGTTTCATTCACAGAATGTTTTTTTTCTATGTTCTGACTGTAGCCTTGCGAATAAAACGACCAGTTGGAGTATTTCCTAAACGCTACCCACCCTCTAAAATGATAAGCACTATCTGAATTACTTAGGCTGAGCTTCTTAAGATGAACCTGGCAGGGGTTTGGTGAGGGAACAAAGCTGGCTTTGCTATAAGAAAGGTTTATCTGATGGTAATTTGAAACTAAAAGAATTCCCGAGAAAATCATTACATTAGTGAAATTAAAGTCAGAGAGTGCATAATTTTTCATTTAAAAATATCTAACACTGTAAAGAAAAAGGGAAAGGAAAATTACAAAATAATTTGTTCTGAAACAATTATACTCTTTTTGGAAGCTTATTACATAGGTTAAAAAGAAAAAAGGAAACCTAACAAAATATCCCACCTGAAACATATCTAGTAAACTACAGTTCTTTCACACTTAAATTTTATGGGGAAAACATTGCAAATTAGGGAATATAATTTCAATGGACTTTCTATGTGAGGAAAAAAAAAACTATACCTAATTTTACTAGGCAAACAAGTTTTAAAACTTGAAAATACCTGAATTAAATACTTGCTCTAACAGGTAACTCTTAACTTTCAGGTAAGATCCATACTTGATTCCAGGTTTGTAAACATTATATAAATCTTTCTTAGTCAAACAATTTTATGGCTGTGGTGATCATTTCAGCTCGATTTCTAAGCAGTCAACATTTAACTGAGGTAGACCAGATGTTTCTAAACTCAGGGTCTCAGAATTCCCTGAATCTTTAGCAAGTAAATAAAATATCTATGAAAAATTTTTAACAAACAACAACAACAAAAAACATTTAAAAAATCTATGCTGTTAAAATTTTCTAATGAACTCAAAGACTACTTGCGGCAGTTAGGTCAAATAAGAAAATGAATGTGGAATTAGCTAGAATGCTGTGTTCTGAAGTGGAACATATACCTCCTTCTTACGGGAAAAACTGAGGATTATTCCTTCCAGATAGTAAGTAAAACATTTTAAATTTATTTCTTTAAAGGATTTGGTTTTCTAAACAAATCAATAAGCTCATCTAAACCTTAGTGAAGGGCAACAGCGCCTCCTAGTGGCCAAAGGAACGGCAAGTGGCAGAAAGCTGGCCTTTCCTTGTATGTCATGGGATCCTTCATGCCAGTAAGTTCTTGAGAGAAAAAAGTGATGCTGCTTTGATAACTTAAAAGAGTTAGATCTAGACAACAACGGCTTTGAGCTACAAATCCAAAATCAATGCCTGTAAGGCTTCTGCAATCAAAGCCTAGAGGAAGAGTGTTCCTTTTCTCCAAGCCCCAGTCCTGTAAATCAAGTCAGGTGGTTAAGCTTCAGCTACCTGGGCAGCTTTGTAATTAGGACAACAAAGCACATCTGCCCTCTGTATGCACTAGGTATTACAGTTCTAGCCCCTGCACCAAACTGCACATGCAGAGAGACTAAAAATACCCACTTCGGTGTCAGGTTCAACTACGAGCCAACAAAGGACTTGTTATTATACTACCCCGTCCCCAGTGAATTCTCTAAGAGTTATTACTCACTGACCCAATTATGCTTAGTCGGAATTTTTGAAAGCAGGTATTCATCCCCTTATGAAAGGGCATGTTTACCTGGGACCTAAGACAAACTGTACACGAATATACACAACTACGATACAGCACTACTGTCTTTAACAGCTCCGTGTATAGTCTAAGTTATTCAGTACCTCAAAACCATGTTTTAGAAAAAGATTATGGTGTAATGCCATGGTAAAAAGGAATGAAGTCTCTCAAATATTCCTTTAGAAGTAATTAAAATAAGTTTAAAAATAAATAAAATGAAGAAAACCATGATTCCAATGTAGAACTATCAATAAGCAAAACCAAAAATAATAAATGTGGCCAGCCCAGACTGCCACAAGAAAGAAAGAAAGAAAGAAAGAAAGAAAGAAAGAAAGAAAGAAAGAAAGAAAGAAAGAAAGAAAGAAAGAAAGAAAGAAGGAAAGAAATAAGAACTCTTTTTTTTTTTTACTTATATGGCTATATAGTTTGTTTGTTTGTTTTTTACACAGGTCACCAAGGGCTAATTTTCAAGTCCACATCAGAAGGAGTATTTGTTAAAACAAAATTAAATAAACCTAAATCCATGATTCAACAGAAAATGTGACAGACTCCTTAGGTGTGATGTTAGAGACCAGCTTCAAAGGATAAAGGTGGTAGTCACCCCGGGATTGCAGACCACTACTATGGGTTATAATGGCTCCATAAGAGAGGGAAACAGAACAAGGCTTGGGAGGAGCCTTCTGGCTCAAACTGGATACCAAACATGGGATGGAGTAAGGCTGATGGCTAGAGTAACCACCTTAAGAGATATGAACTGGAAAAGACATATAATCTACCCCCAAGGATCTACTGCTGATTTCCATTTAAAGTAGTCATAGCTTCCCCTATGGCCCAACGGGAAGTTGATATTGCAACATTATAGTTTCTCTTTCTCTCTATTTACCCCTGGTATCAAGCAACCAGTTCCCACTCTATCTATATGACCCTCTCCCTGGCCCCACAGTAGGTCTTTATAGGAAAACTCACTGGAAAAAGTACACTGGCTTCACCTTTGGTTTAAATGCAAGGACATTGTTGGGAGAGAAAAAGGAACCAAGTCTTCTTGACCATTGCTCACTGAATGAAGCAGGTGAAAGCGATGAGCAGAAACAGTTGTTACTATGGATGCCTCTGCTTCACAACCTGCAGGTCACTTAACGTGTTCCTGTGAAGGCAGCAAGGCCAGAATACCACAGCACTCATTCAAATCTCAGCAGAGCTTCTGACCCCAAACCCAAGGCAGTGAAGCTCCCTTCAATTAGAAAGCTGCACTGGCCCGAGTCCCCACTTCCCATCAGCGGAATTCGTTTCCTGTCTACCCAGGAATGGCCAGTCATCCTCCCCTGGCCTGGGAGCTGCAGGGGATGCAATACCATCATTTGAGGGGTTGTGAGTTTCCACTTTGGACAGGACAGTTTTGGTGAGGTCAGCTCTAACACAGCATGCTCCAGATTCCTACGGTAACTACTTACCCCAGTCAGAACGTGCTTTGAGCACTGCTCAGAGCCTCCCAGGAGCGCCTGCTTGGTATAGGGTGTCAAAAACCACAGTTTACCTCTTCTTTTTAAATGTCTACCACCAGAGAGAGTCCTTACAGAGTCAGAGTTCATCCTTCTCCATCATTTCAAATGCTTCTATATCTTCATTCCAGTCTGCTAATATGGAGTCTATAGGCTGGACCTTTTTACCCCAGCTAACATTAGGATTGGAATCTTCCTCAGTTTCTGATTGTTCTTGAAGTTGGTTATCTAAATCTGTACATTCACCATCAAGACTTGTAGTCTCAAGGCTTTCTGTGGAACTAGATATCTGTTCAGAAGGGGCAAAGCCAGCAGCCTCTTCAATGTCTGCTGGAGACGAAGACTCTGAGTGAGAATCTAGGGGGTTTTCAGGGGTCTCCTGATCAACCAGGTCAACTGTCTGAGGAAGGGACAGTATCTGTTCTGTACTTTGATTCTGAGAGTCCTTTTCAGAAGACGGCTGGTCTTCATTCTCCATTTCAGGATCTGCATAGGAAAAGAACAAATGCATCACTCTCCCTCTTAAAAAGCACACCTCACAACTTTGCAACAAGATTAAGAAATAAAGCAGTCCTATCAAGCAGTAAACAGTAGCCCTGAAGTCAAGGTCTTACAATCCCATTTGCTGTGGAGTTAGTTGTGGAGAGAATGTGCTGACAGGAAAGTAAACATCACTCCAAATGGAAAGGAATAACTCATAGCATAACGCTGACTTGGATGAATATTAGTGACAAAAGCACCAAACAGAAATGTTAAAATGCATACAAAATTTCAACATGACTAAAATGCATTAAACATCATGGCTAGAGATGGCTCAGGGGCTGAGTGTGCCTGCTGCACAATCATTAGGACAAGAGTTTGGATCCAAGCATCCATGTAACAAGGTGGCGTCTCAGAGATACTTCTAACTCCAATTCTGAAGCTTCTGACCCCAAACCCAAGGCAGTGTGTCACTGGGGGTGGGCTTTGAGGTTTCAGATGCTGAAGCCTGGACCAGTGTCTCATTCTCTCCTGCTGCCTGCAGATCAAGATGTAGAACTCTCAGCTCCTTCTCCAGCACCATGTCTGCCTGCATGCTGCCATTTCCTGCCATGATGATAATGGACTAAACCTATGAACTAACTGTAAGCCAGGCCCAGTTAAATGTTTTCCTTTATAAGAGTTGCCATGGTCATGGTGTCTCTTCACAACAATAGAAACCCTAAGTAATATATAAAGCAACTCTAATTTTAAGAACTACTACCAAGACTGATAAAAAATTGGTAAAGAAAACTCTAACTGCAAGTACAGTAACTCAAAAGAAGCACCGACAGCTAAAAGTGAAATCACACATTTTTTCATAATATAATAAAAACTACAAAACTAAATTATGACAGGTATAAGGCTCATATTACTTAATACTATATAATTATAATAAAAAGAAAAAAATAAGAGCTGATTACATTTAGATAGGTTCCAGAACAGGAAGTTGTCACATTTAACAGTTTTCTACTCTCTATTAAAAAATATGCAAATAAATGATTTCAAAAAGAATCACATTTCTCCTTCTTTTAATTTTTGAACTACACAAAATTGAATTCTAAAAAGATTCAGTAAGGGAAGAGCTATCATGTGAAATGTATTCCAAACAAAGCGTCTACATTACTGGTATGGGAATAAACAAATGGGTTAGAAGTACAGAAGTGCCAAGTACTGCCCACTGGGCTTGTAAAGCTTGTGAACCCACAGAACAAGAAACAGAGGCGGCCGCAGCTAAGTCAGCCTGGGCTTTGAGAGGAACAAAGATTCAAAGGAGCTGAGGTTAGTCATCTTGTTACGTCTCCACTCTCAGGCACCTGTTGCCAATCTAAAGGTTCTAACACTGATCCAGATATGGCAAATCAGAAGAAACACAGAAACAAAAAGACTGGACAAGGGTCCAAAGAACATCAGTGGGTCTTCCTAATCAAAGGGAAGATAACGTTGGTGAAGACTTAAGAGTCTGAACGTTATACAATCATTCATTCGCCAGCACATTCTACGGTAAATGAAAGCAAAGCTCACAGGGTTAAGAAGAGCTATGTAATAAATAATCATGCAATAATCACTAAATAAATTGAAGACAAAAACTTACACTCTGCCAAGAATGGAAAAAAGTCATTCAGAAGGGGCATTTGAACTGGGTATAGAATGGCTGAACTTCTCAAAGAGGAAAAGAGCCACAGGGATGTGAAACAGAAGGTAAATCCACACAGAAACACAGCTGTTTAGAGAAGGGAGGGCAGGCAAGCATGGCTTCCTGACCACAACACTGGGCTGTTCCTCTCCAGGCAGAGAGCCATCTGCCCACGTACAAGGTCATCTTCCCCGGAATAGACCTTTCCTATGGTCTTCCACAGTCAACTCCAGGACGGCAGCCGACTGCAGCCTCTTTTGAAGGGGCTCCTTGAGGACCGACACTGCTTGGCTTCAATCCAGGACAGTCTACAAGGTGGACTCTTTCTCACTGAATCCCGCCTCCACTTTCTGTCTGCCTCTTTACCAGACACACACTAATACAGCAGCAGCCTGGAAAGCATCTGTCTCCAGCCTTTAGGGCACACAGAGCTGTCCTTGAGGCCAGAAGCATGGCAGTGTATGGGAACTTTAAAACACTGAGGCTTTCCTCCCACTACTAAGGAAACACTCAATTGCAAACTGCTTCAATTTAAAGGTCACCAACACATTTTTCTGTGAGACAGGGCTGGAATTATTAAATATCTTGAAAACCTCAAATTTTGAAGCAATGAGACACTAAGAGACACAGTGTTAAAAGTTTTGTTCAAGAACAGAGCGTGTGTTATAGCAGTGGCGGCCACCACTGCTACTGTTTCTGGGATTGCCATTTCATAATTGGTTACTATAGCTAGCACAGTGGAGACCCTGGCAGCAAAAGTAGCTACCACAGTTAGTTAATCTTTCATTCTATTGGGCATGATAAATTTAATTCAATAGTTATATACATTTCGATTGGCTTTGAAAGTTATAAATTTATAAACTCAAGTTCCATTTGCTTTTGGGATACCATCTTACAAGGACTCCAATTTGCAGTAAGGCTCGTTAAGGAAGGGAATGACTCAGTTGCCTTTAGCTACTGGCTATGGGTGGGGTAGGACCTCTGTTGGTCTTTTCTGTGTCGAACACACAGATTGCAAGCCCAGTGCCACTTTGAGAACTTTGGCAGCAGTTAGCTCTGCAGCTCACACAGAATTAAGCCTGTATGATAATGAGTATTCAGAGACGGGTAATGCCTGGGGGGCGCTCACCAACCTAAGACAGAGCACCTGTGTGGCCTGGGCAGGTGTCTCCATGATGGGCAAGGTGACCTGCTGATGTCCCACGCAACCTAAGTCAGAAGCTCATTTTTTAGTAAAAGGGGGGACCTGTAGGGCCCTAGCCCCCGTTTTGGGTAGCTGTTGCCTTGCTTGCTGACCTTGACCTTGATGTCCTTCCTCCCTGTGCTAAATCCCTCCTGGGTTCCACCCTCCTGAATGCTTAAGGGAAGTTACTTGTCTGTGTATCCTGCATATTGGGCGTTAACAGCTTAGATGCAAGATTGTAAAACATCAGTAGCGAACTTCTGCCCTCCGGGGTTCTCCCATTGTGCTGTAAGCCTGTATTTAAGACCTCCTCCCTTCTTCAATAAACGGCATTCGGCATTCAAAAAAAAAAAAAAAACAAAAAAAAACAAAAAACCACCAGAAAAACAAGCAGAGTCTAAGTTAAACACTGGAGGAAAAAAAAAAAAAAAGAACAGAGCGTGGACAACTGAACTTTTATAAGTGTCGGTGGTTTTCCCAAGGAAGCAGCATTTCCGCTCAATAAACTTCTCAAGCTTCAGCTTCTGAAGGATGTGTAATATCTGAACACTGTTGCTAGCAGGTAGGAGGACAGTGTCAGGTATACAGATCCTAACAGTCACACTTATCAGACAAAAGGTGGGTACAGAAGGGAGCTTGTCTGGGGTTTCTATCTCCTGTACTGAAAGTGCAAAGGCCTTCTCCATCAGCAAGCAATGTGACATCATTGGAAGGATGGTCTGAAGACATTCTGCTGCCTGGATTAGGTGCTTATTACTGAGGGAACTTCCACAGTTCTAATGCACGAGCCAGAGCTAGGAGACAGAAAGGGCTTCTGGGTCCCCTTCCATGTCTCTCAAAGTGCAGGTGAAGAGTCGCTGTGCTACAATGCCTGAGAGTGTGTCTAAATGTGGAATTCTGATCCCTGCTGCAGACTCTTAACTCAGCACAGTGGAAAATGTGGGCGCCTCCTCCACTTCCTGATGCAGGTGAAGGGCACGATAGGGTGATGGTATGGGACACATTAATGGTGACCACTACAGAGTCTAACTCCTTAGACTATTATCCTAAGTGAATAAAGTGGGTGATCTGATTGGACTAGTATCACTCATTTCTCTTACAGTGATTGATTATCATAATGTTGGCTTGGCTAACACAATTGTACATTTCTCAAAGTGCTATTCCATACACAAACCCTTCTATTAAAGGAGTACTGTAACATTAACAGCTTAACAAAGTTATGGACCATCAAAGTGTCATTTACATAATGTCTTTTTACTGCAGTTTTTAAGGGAATGCTGTTCCTTAGCAACTTCTTTCTAGTAGAACTGTTTTTCCTACCCTTTTCCTGGTGTGGGGAGCAGGTTCTTTACTACTACCACAGTCTTGATCAACCCATGTGTGCCCCTTACCTCCACAGGAGCTTATACAACAAGCCAATGTGTTGAATATTTTACTTTGTATATAAACAACAAATGATTCAAAGGAATAATTTCTTATACAACAATGCTGCTGTTCAAGAGACTCCTGCAGGGGCCTGGACTAGTGAATTCATCTAGAGTATGGAATATATAATTAATAGAATTAGTTATAGCAGGATCAATAAAGAATATTATGGGACAACTGACTGAATATGGAAGTTATTAATTACATTAAGTCGTATATTATCATGATACTCAGCGAAACAAAATTATATATGTATGTGTGTGTAATACACACACATACATATATAATTGATTTATGAATGCAAGATACTTACTACTGTTAATAATGTAGCTTGGAATCATTTTACCTTTTAATATTGCTGCTGAAATTCCAATGGTAGCAGAAAACAGGGAAAGCAAAGGCATTAAAGTGTTATACAGATTAATATTAATTTGCCTGTGTTGATGCACAGCAGAGTGGGAAAGATGGGAATTTTGAAAAAGGGCCCCAGGGATAAAGAAATCAAGTTACAGGCGGGTTTAAGAAGATTAGGACCTCCCTGTATTCTGTTCCAACTACACATCCTTCCACACCTGCCTCATTCACTCCACTGCTCTTACATAACTGACAGTTCAAAGACTCTCACAGAGCAAAGCCATACAAGAAGACAGAGCACTGGCTGGGAGAGCACTGTACTGTTAGCCTTTTTCAAACACCCTGCGGGCGGGCGGGCAGGCGGGCGGGCGGGCAGGCAGGTGGGCGGTAACAACCCCATACAGATTATCCAGTGCCATTCAGTAAGGGGATGGGAGACACAGCTCCCTCTACAGGGCCTCCTCCTAAAAAGACTGCTGCCAGGAGCAGGACCAGAGCCTCTACCCCTCAGCTTTTCCAAATGCTCAGGCGTGAAAATGGCAGCCTTCACACAGTGGTCTCAAATAAACTTTCAAATTCCTAACAACACTTTAGCCTTGGGAAGATTATATATTCTTATGAGTTAAGGTCTCCTGCTCATCAGGCAAAGCCATTTGTAACTTCTGGAGTATAAAAATCCACGTGATAAACGCAGAGAAGCACCTACATTTCTAATGCCTTCGTCAAGAGCGGCCTGGAGTAGATGCTGGTGAGACTGCTACTACCATATTGTATACAACACCCCATAGGTAAAAAACGGAGTTCTAAAAGCATTCTAATTCAGCCATCAAAGCAAATATTTTACTATTTATAATAAATTACTATTAATATTTTACAATATTAATAGTAAATTAAAAACAAGTTATATATAATTTAATAAAAATAGTAAAAATAAACAATAAATGCTAATAATAATAAAAAATAAAAATAATAAATTACTATTATTTCCAAAAGAAAAATTCTAAACAAGCTTCTAAAATTTTTACTTGTTTTACCAGCAAACCAAAACTAAAAAACAAAAGGAAGCCTACGTCACTTGGCAGCATCTTTGGCTACTGAGCTAATATGACTAGCACAGCAACCCCGGCTCTTACCTCGGTCTCTTGCTTTGTCAGAAAGGAGCACCTCCACCTCCTCGTGCTCCCGGATGGCATCCAGGATGATGCTGCCTTCTTTGCTGAACAGGAAGAGCATAGGGATCTTGATGTCGTCCGTGTCCTTGCCGTCGCCTGCCATCTGGAACAGGGGTGCGGTGTCGCTGCTGCTCCCCTCGTTGTCATCTGTCAGAAAACAGACAGACGTCAGGGGCCGTCCACGCAGAGACGGTCAGGAAACAGACAGACGTCAGGGGCCGTCCACGCAGAGACGGTCAGGAAACAGACAGACGTCAGGGGCCGTCCATGCAGAGACGGTCAGGAAACAGACAGACGTCAGGGGCCGTCCATGCAGAGACGGTCAGAAAACAGACAGACGTCAGGGGCCGTCCATGCAGAGACGGTCAGGAAACAGACAGACGTCAGGGGCCGTCCATGCAGAGACGGTCAGAAAACAGACAGATGTCAGGGGCCGTCCACGCAGAGACGGTCAGGAAACAGACAGACGTCAGGGGCCGTCCACGCAGAGACGGTCAGGAAACAGACAGACGTCAGGGGCCGTCCACGCAGAGACGGTCAGAAAACAGACAGACGTCAGGGGCCGTCCACGCAGAGACGGTCAGAAAACAGACAGACATCAGGGGCCGTCCATGCAGAGACGGTCAGAAAACAGACAGACGTCAGGGGCCGTCCATGCAGAGACGGTCAGAAAACAGACAGACGTCAGGGGCCGTCCACGCAGAGACAGTCAGAAAACAGACAGACGTCAGGGGCTGTCCACGCAGAGACAGTCAGGAAACAGACAGACGTCAGGGGCCGTCCACACAGAGTCGGTCAGAAAACAGACAGACGTCAGGGGCTGTCCACGCAGAGACAGTCAGGAAACAGACAGATGTCAGGGGCCGTCCACGCAGAGACGGTCAGAAAACAGACAGACGTCAGGGGCTGTCCACGCAGAGACAGTCAGGAAACAGACAGATGTCAGGGGCCGTCCACGCAGAGACGGTCAGAAAACAGACAGACGTCAGGGGCCGTCCACGCAGAGATGCACTGTTGCCTCCCTATTGACGGAAATGACTTTATGTACTAGACAAATGAATTAAATCTTCGGATCAACTATTTTTATGACTTAGCCTAAGGAAATAACTGAAAGCAGCAAAAAACTCTAAACTCAAAAAAATTTACTGGACTACACTATTATAAACGGCTCTCAATAAATTATAGCAAACTACTTGCACACAGGAAACAGTATATGAAAACCACAGAATACAAGTCTCTATGATTATGACTGGGATATTTTCATATGTTTAAGGAAAAGCCTACAAACAAAAGATTTTAATAACCTGGATCACACAGCCAGAACTATGAATGAACTTTTAAATTTCCTCTAATGTATTTGTTAGCATTTGAGTGTTTCTTTTCTCTCTTTTTATTAAACTTTTTCATTTACTTTACATACCAACCAGTTTCCCCTCTGTCCTCTCTTCCCATTTCCTCCCCCCACCTCCCATCTGTCCCCCCATCTGCTCCTCCTCTGTTCAGAAGTGGGCAGGTCTGCCATGGGAGTCAACAAAGCATGTCATGTCATGTTGAGGTAGGACTAAGCTCCTCCCCCTGTATCAAGGCTGGGCAAGGCATCCCTGCATGAGGAATAGGTTCCAAAAAGCCAGCTCATGTGCCAGGAACAGGACCTGGTCCCATTGCTAGGGGCCTCACAAACAGACCAAGCCACCCAACTGTCATTCACACGCAGAAGACCGAGGTAGGTCCCATGCAGGCTCCCTAGCTGTCGGTTCAGAGTCTGTGAGCTCCCACGAGCTTGGGTCCCCGTCATGATCTTGACCTCCCTTGGTGTTTGAGCATTCCTAATTAAAAAACTTAAAATGCGCTGGGCAGTGAGGGGTGCACGCCTTTAATCCCAGCACTCGGGAGGCAGAGCCAGGCAGATCTCTGTGAGTTCGAGGCTAGCCTGGTCTACAGAGTGAGATCTAAGACAGGCTCCAAAACTACACAGAGAAACCATGTCTCAAAAAACCAAAAAAAAAAAAAAAAAAAACCCACAAAAACCAAAAAACTTAAAATGCTCTGAAATCACAAATGTTTAGATCAAGGATTACTTAGCTGGTACTAAGCTGAATTAAACAGTACTATTTCACACTGTTTAAGCATCAGTTAAATCTCTGATAGTGTATCAATCACATCCACTCGCAATATCACACACCATCTCGTGAGGAAATGAAAATGCCGTCTCACAGCACTTGCTTCACAGGCCCAACAAGTGGCAAACACAGTGTGTCCTCTCAGTAAGTGGTCAGACAGAGGACGGCTGTCTGACTCCCAGTCCCCTAAGACCCTAGAACTGCCACACAGAAAGACTGCTTCTGCCCGTGGTGGGTGACAGTCCATGCACGTGACTCAGGCTGAGGGCTTGGCTGCCTTTGGGGAGCTAGGAACAGAGAGGGAGAGGGAGCAGGTGCACGAGGGGCTGAAGAGGAGGCGCAGCCGTAGAACACCCAAAGACTAGACAGCACTAGACGAAGAGAAACGTGGGCCCGGCAGCTCACAGCTTACAGCTCACAGCTCACAGGGACCCGGGGTCAACTCCGGCTGTACGACTACTCTTGGGCTGATGAAAACCATCCCTTTCCATATAGTAAACACCTCCCTTCTTAAAATAACAAGTAAATCATTACCTCCTGCAGTCTTTGTAATAAAAAAAAAAAAAAAAGAAAGAAAGAAAAGAAACCCAAATTTATTCAAAGGGAAAAAAATGCTTCATCAGGAAAAAAAAAATTTAGGAGAAAGAAGTCTCACACACATGTTAAATTTCTTTTTAAAATAAATTTTCTGACAACAAAAAACATCATCTCATTCTTTTCTTTTCTTTTCGTTTTCGTTTTTGTTTTTTGAGACAGGGTTTCTCTGTGTTGTTTTGGTGTCTGTCCTGGATCTTGCTCTGTAGACCAGGCTGGCCTCGAACTCACAGAGATCACCTGGCTCTGCCTCCCGAGTGCTGGGATTAAAGGTGTGCGCCACCACCACCCGACCATCATTTCATTCTTGTTCCACAGAATCCAGTGTAGGATTCTGCATCAACAGATACTAAAGAAAATGTCTGACCTGACAGTCTTTATATATCAGAGCCTCACAAAGACTCTGCCCAGAAACTGGGAAAATCTTAACACAGAACGGTATTTTCTAAGATTGATGTACACATCCACACTATATTTTACACTTTAAATCTCTGTTTCTAAGTCTTGGTAAGTAAGAAATGCTCAGAATCATAGTGACAATAAGATATAAAGTTCTTCAGTAAGAGTAACCTCAATGTGAAAATAGCCAAAGATACGCAGGATGACTCAAGGAGCCGGGAAATGGCTCAGTTGGTACAATGCCCAGCTCAGAGCAAAGGATCCAAATGTGGATCCCCAGTAACCACATAAAAGCTGGGCATGGTGACGCTCATCTGTAATCCTAGCACCGGGAGTTAGGGGGACAGGTAGACCCTCTAGTTCACCGGCCAGTCAAAGTTCTGGGCTCAGTGAAAGACCATTTCAAAAATAAGGTGGAGAATAGCTGGGAAGACACTAATGTTGACCTATGGCCTCCACACACATGTACATGAATGTGTACACATGCACATATTTGTACACATACACATTTAAAAGGACTGAAGTCAGGAGTCAGCAAAAATGTCCTGTAACTGGCCACACAGCGAACTCTGTCAGCTTTGTGTTCTCTGTTGGAACTATCCAACTCTGCATCTCGGAGTACTTGAGACATCTACACGAGTCGTGTGGCTGTGTCTCAGCAACACCTACACAAACCTGATAGTTTGCTACATGTGGGTTTACACTATTAAACACAGTTTCTCCTAAAACTCTCTAACTAGTGGAATCGATTCACTTAAACCAACATTTTAGTATCCGTATAGAATAAACAAAAAGAACAAATCCTAATACATAAGTGTTCACGTCTTCTGTTTTTCATGATGCTAGAGTCAAAAGCAGGGTCACTGAGTGATCCTCTAAATGTCTTATGCATTCTCAATGTAGAAATGAATACTAATTAAGGAAATGGAAAAGAGAAGATAGACTTTCCTGGTCAATTCACAACTTTCTTTCTAGATGCAAATGCCTCTTTACCTTAAACATAGAAAAAATTTAAATTTCTGCTGCTAGTCATAGCTTGTTATGAGGGAAAAAAGGGGGATTGGGAATAGCAAAACTCAGAGATTAAAATGCATGGATAAAGCTGGTAATTTGTAATCTCAGTGGAAAAAATGCCCTGGGATAAAATGTTCTAATAACCAGTTCTTAGGTGTTGTCCAGTATTTGCAGCTTAAAGCATCGTTTTCAGAGAGAAAAGGTAACAAGGAGCTGAAGCTGGGCCAAGGCGGCACTGCCATTCTGTGGCAGGGCCACTAACTGCACCCACATGGCTGCTGTGGTCCCAAAGCCTGCCACCCTGTGAGGAATGGAATCTCTAAGGGCTGCACACTAGAGGTGGCTGAGTGCAATTCTTACCTGGAGACTTGAGGTCTCAAGAGCACAGTTTCTTTCTCAGAGTGTGGGGTATTTTCACAACACTCCAACTCTACCCTCAGATCTTATCTCAAATATCTCCACTGACATTAATATGCAGACACCAGTTTCTGGGTTTTAGAGATAGATAAATATATAGAAATTATCATGTCATTGATCATCTATCCTTTATGTTGTCATAATAAAAATAACCTGACAAACCCTTTGATAAGATTTTAAAACATAAAGGGAAAATCCCCCAAATCACCTCCTCCTGATCAATACACTGAGACAGAGAATTACTCACCAATAACAATGCCGCCAATGGCTCCGGCATTCTGGATGTTGCGTGCCTTTTCTGCAAACATGCACTGTCCTCTTTGTATCAAGGCAATCTTGCCCATCACTGCCTCAGGGTTAGTGAGCTCTGAACAACCATTGTAGGGTTTACTGCTTGCCACAAATCCTCTTGTCTGTCGGAAATAAAGGTAACCAAAATCATCTTTTATCTTCTTCAATTACAATCGAATCATTTCACTTTAGTATCAAGAGCTTTCAGGGAACTAGAATTCTCTCTCTCTCTCTCTCTCTCTCTCTCTCTCTCTCTCTCTCTCTCTCTGTGTGTGTGTGTGTGTGTGTGTGTGTGTGTGTGTGTACATGCAGAAGCTAGAGATCAATCATCAATCTCATCTCTCATTCATCAAGAGCCATTCACCTCATTTTTTGAGACTAAGTCTCTCACTAGAAACTGGGGACCACAAATCAGGCTAGGCTGGCCAGCCAGGGGTCCTTGGGGATGCTCCTGTCTCTGCCTGCTCAGGGCTGGGATTAGAAGGGCACACTGACACGCCTGGCTCTTCTGTGGCTGCTCGGGGCTGAACTCAGGTCCTCGTGTGTGTACAGCAGCAAGCACTCGAAGGACGGGGACATCCTGCCAGGCACTGTACACAAATTTAAGGACGCTTTCATTTCAGTGCAGGAGGCTGAATGCTAAAGTAATGTTTTCTTGTGGGGACTGAAGCCAGAATTTCAGCTGAGTGTGTGTTTCTACCACGGAAATGTACACTCAGACCCCAACTTCTAAACATAAAGCTACTTAATCAGAGACAAAGACATCAAATACTTACTATTTTAATTTCAGTAAGCTTACTGGAGTGCACATACCTCTTTATGTTTAGATAGATCCAGCCCAAACTGAGCTGGTCCAGCAGTTAAGACTACCCTGCCAAAAAACGGGTGGGAGATAATTTGTACAGCTCGTGGAGGCAGCTGCTGCTCTTTCTGTTGCTGACTTGACAGTTCAATCATCTCCTGCATGAACCGTAGTCCATCTTCAGCATCAATGGAACTAGCAGCCTACAGAGAAACAGAGTCCGTTTACTTGGCTTTTCTTCCTGCAAACTCTATCTTTCTGACTCTCTAAATTGCAGACATCTGCATGGAATTTCTCCTTTTAGTTTAGGTCCCCACTAAATATTTTCCACCTAACTTGCCCTCAATACACTACTTTCAGGCATTGAATTTTCTGAAAAGCATTATCTGTAACTTTGATCAGTGTCTTTTTCCCACATATAAACACCTTTGATGGGGATCTGAAATGGTGCTGTATCAAATGCTCAAGTACCCTTGCCTGTTTACCTCTACTGGCTTCCCCTCTAAAGGAAAAGAAGCTTCTTGCCTGACCCCTGTACTTCCTCTTTGAAACTCCAAACTAGCAAGCAGATTCAGGGAGATTCAAAACATGTATTAAGAACTTATCCTCTCCCCACAGTGAGCTGAAGCACTGGGAGACAGTCTTTAGGTTTGTCTAGTGGAGAAAGACATGCAAACATTAACAATGTTTAAAAAAAGTCAGCACAAGGGAATAATTAATTCTACTTGTGTATAACTAAGAACTAAGTCTCAACCAAGGAGAAACTGAAGATGTCCATCACAGGAAAAAGTTGCCAAAAAAAAAAAAAAAAAAAAAAAAAAAACAGGATTTGCTGTAGGGGGTTGGAAGACAGAGAGATACCAAGAGTTCAATCGCACTCTGAAATTTCTAGCGCTAGAAAGAGCTCAGATAATGATGTGAGTTTACTGAATGGAAAACAGAGAAGAGAGCTGAGGTAAGGACAGGAAAGCAATAGAGAAGGAAAACACCATTCAATTCAGGGCAGATGGATGCTGAGATGTACAAATGCATAGTAGATATATGAAAGCTGGGCTTAGAATTTTTGGAATGAGTGCTATATGCGTATGTCCAAGAAGTCACCTGTTAAAGCTAGTGTCAGAGGCAGAAGACCGGTGAAGAGGAGAATAGAGAGAAAAGACTATCATCTAGAGTCATAGACCACCCTACACTGAGTGGGAGTGCCAGGGAAGCAGAGCTATAGAGGACTCTACAAGGTGCAGAGCGAGAACTGAAAAGGAACTACGTTGCTGGAACTCCCTTGGAGCCAAAAAGAAGGACATGTTTTAAGAAGAGGAAAATCAAGGGTTACAGAAAAAGCTCAATTGTATTAAAGATTAAGAGGCCACTTGGTGGCCACTACTTCATGGGTAGCCTAAATAAAAACATTTGAGCCACGCTCACAATTCGGGACCATAAGGACACAAGGATACTCTTAAATGGAAGACGGAGATGGCAAGAAAATAGATACAAATCTTAAAGGAAACGTAAGGTTGTGGGGTTGTGGGAAAGCTGAATTTGAGAGTAAAGGGTGTTTGAGTGTGCGTACAGCTTATAACTATTCAGAATATTCCATTGTTCAGAATCAATGTGCTAATAAAGTAAATAACTTAGAGATTTCATGTTATAAAATCTTTAGAGTAAAAACCAATAAAAAATTATCTAAAAGATATGTTATCTTTTTCAGGTAAAAATATACTCAAAGCTTGATTTCTGTGACGAATGAAATACCTAGATTCAGTACTTATTGAAAACTAAAATAGTGTGGAGTATTATCATATAAATATTAAAATTAACCACTAACTTGAATCAAAATAGTGGAAAGACAATAAACTGAGAGAAAAATTTAGATTTAAGTCCTATCGTTGACGGTATTAATATAAACGAGTTACCCAAATGGTTACAGGGAATTAGGGGCTTTCCCAAGAGCTCTGTGTCTGTCTACTCTAAAGTTTACACGGTCAAATGCCAGCACCCTCTTCGCACTAAACAGCAAAGACAGCATCTAGCCCATCCAGCAATGTCTTACTTGGATTGCATGTTGGACCAGCTGGACTCGCCCATCTTTGAGGTGAATCAAACTCACCCCCATCTTCTTCAGGATTTCTAAATGTTCAGGGTTAGTGGCCATAAAATCTCTGGCTCTCAGAGGAGGTTTAGCTCCACTTCTGAAACTCTCCTCTCTGCAGAAAGGAACCAGAAACAAGGCTTACAACTAACTACACATTACAAGCAGTGAAATATAAAAACCAAATAAGAATAATCTTAGTAGATACTGGAAATTGCTAATTTTAGAAATGGTGAAGCTGGAGTAATGTATTTTCCTACGCATGACTCTGATTACTAACAAACTGTGTCACTTTGTGTGTGTGCCTGTGTGTGTGTGTGTGTGTGTGTGTGTGTGTGTGTGTGTGTATTCCAAAAACTAGATCATGTATGCTGTCTTTCTCTAAAAACGTATTTTTCTCACTTTTTTTTCAGTTTTAATTTTTAAAAATTGTATGTGTATGGGTGTTTTGTCTGCTTGTATGTCTGTGCACCATGTTCATGCAGTACCCTTGGAAGCCAGAAGAGGGCATCAGATCCCCTGGGACTGGCATTACAGAGGGTTGTGAACTGCCATTTGGGTACAGAGACTGGAACCTGGGTCTCTGGAAGAGCAGCCAGTGCTCTCAACCGCTGAGCACCTCTCCAGCCCTCACAGTATTTAAAAGCAAAACAATACTTTCATCAGTGGATAATAATGCCCACTTCATTTTTTTAGCTCCCTTGTAGTCAATGGCCTTTCTAACAACTATATAGAAAAAATGAGCTCATTCTAAAAACAATAAAGCACAAACAAAACCAAGCAAAAACTGCCTTTCCACTATGCAGAAACTACAGACATACGGAGGAAAGTATTTTCTTATACATACAAGACATAATGAAATAATTGACTCTTTTGTGCCTAAAAATGAGCTAGAGAAAATTAAAAACTGTTATCTGCTATTAAACAAAAATAGATAAAAGGTCCCATCATTTGTATTCAATAAAAACTACATACCCCAGTATCTGGTTTCGGTGGAAGTCTTTCTGACTACTGTTACAGCTCCTTAAGTGCTGTTATTTATTGTGGATTAACTTAGTATAATTAGTAAAATTATAGTAACAAATAGAAAATAACATGTCTTACACTCTGATGATGCCTCTTGGACAGCTCTTATCCACCACATTTTTCAAGGGTTCACGGATGCTCTGAGCATACAATGGATCATTAGGAAAAAGAATCTGAGTGTTTGGACAAGTCCAATCAAAATTACTATCATCCAGCTCTGTGTATTCCGAAGTCTGAAACATAAAAAAAAAAAAAAAAAATGTAACTAATAATAATAGTGCTACTTAATATTATGAGTAAAAAGGAAATATTGTTTATAAACAAGAGTGACACCCTAAAAGAAAATGAGATACTATTACAAGCACTTTCCTCTCACCGTGGTGCATACAGTACATGAATTCTAATTATGGGTTTCTACCTAGAAAAGGAAAGTGGATCACGGAAGTGGAAAGACGAGGAGGCATGAACTGAAATCTCACCGTGTTCTTCTTGGAGATGCTGCGATTTGTGGTGGAGAGCCAGAGGGGCAACAGATGAGCTTCTGTTGTAAAGATGTAATCTTCTATGTCAAAAATAATGTCCTCTTTGTCAGCAAATAACAGGTAGAGATACTTAAACATCTCGGCCAAGAAGAATGAATCCATTCTAAATCAAAAAGTCACAAATAAACATTTAAAAATCTAATACAATTAAAAATAATATTAAAAATATTTTTAAGTGTTAAAAAATATTAATATTAAAAATAATATTTAAAAAGCCAATACAATTCGAACAGGTGTCTCAATCCTCCACTGTCAAAATAACCTGGACTCAAGTATATCACAATGGCATAAAATACCCGAGGGGTTGCCTCCCTCACAGGTACATTAATCTTATCAAAACTTCACACTAGGCTTTCTGCTATGGAGAATCAACAGCAAGGAGGCAGTTCAGATGAAGTTTGTTAATGAGTCCCACAGAAGAGTCTTCAAGTCATGTTAACACATGGATAAGGCACATCACTTTGATGACATTCGCTACACAGGCCTTAAAGTGATGAGGAAGGCTTTAAAAGTACAAGAAATCATTTATAAAAAGTTCCACGGAAATGAACACACAGCCACAGGACTGTAAACACAGTTCTGTAAACATTTATCTCCCGGACTGTAAGCAATTATCTATTTATCCACGTGGTTGAGGAGAGAAATATAAGGGGAAGAGTGCCCATGCCTTTACCAATAGTTTAAATAAAATTACCTGTCAGACAAAGAGTATAGGGAGCAGCTGGAATTATAACATCAAATTTAAGTAAGTTGACTACCTCCCACAACAAAGCGCCCAAGGTTTTGATGGTAATAAATGGCTACAGTTTACTTAACAGGTTTGCAGTAGGTACCACGCTTCCAGCCTAGCCCAATTCCTGGCACATCAGAGATCCTCAACAGAGGTTCACCAAATTGAATGCAAGCTGAAAGGATATTACTAAAAATTGATGGGAGTGGTAAGGGACGGGCTTTGAAGACAAAGCTCCTCTGCTACAGAGGTCTCTGGCCATTGGGACATTACCCAAAGAGTGTTTCCTGTTCTGCAAGAGGAACAAAACAGTACGCTTATGTATGAGATCGAAACCACAGCTCTACTTTCCCTATATCTGAACACTGTGTGGGTGTGCATGGGCTACACAGATGTGTGCTGTGTGTAAACGTGGAGCTGATGTTGACCTCAGGTGCCTTCTATCAGTCTCCACCTAATTCTTGAGACAGTCTTTCACTGCACCTGGAACTAGTCAATCTGTTACACCAAGTGCCCAGTGAGCTCTGGGCATCCTGCTTCTGCCCCTGTACCTCTGGGGTTACAGCCACATGTGGACATGCCTGGCTTTTTAAGTGGGGGCTGGGAATCACACTCGAGTCCTCATGCTGTGCCGAAAGCACCTGACCCACTGAGCCATCTCCTGCTATAACATCTGGAAACTCCGTGGCCCATGTTAGAAGTAAATCTTGTTAGAAAAAACAAAACCTGTCCTGTTAGTCTACAATACACTTATAGTTCATTTTCTGAATGCCACTTTGAGAACTGCAGACTGGTGGGTTGATTTGTGAGTAAGAACTGTGATACTGAGCAAATCTGTTTTATAAACATTTACAAAAGAAAAAGGCATAGTTGGATCACACATCTATAAGCTATAAGTGATCTAGCTGTAGGTAAAGCCATAAACGCATACACACATGCAAATGTAAAGGTATTGTTACCATGTCTGATATGACCTCCAAATTGTTCAGCGTTATCTTAAGCACATTATGGCAGGGTCTTAAGAAGATTTTCAGTTTTTCAGTCATTTGAATTATTTTTAGTAATCACATAGTATTAAGAAAATACAAATATTTTCCTTTTGAAAACATATGTTTGTATGTGTGTTGCATGTGGATGCTTATGACCTACAGGACCATGTCAGTAGAGCTGTAGGGGAATATGCACCCCAAAACAGTCTGTCACTAAAAGTTCTCAAGTGCCATGTATGGGGCACTGGTCACAATCCCAATCCAAAATTCTCCCTCATAATTTGGATGGAAAGAAATTATATTTTTCTAAGCTGCAGGATACTGAAAATTGGTGGTTCAGCAAAAAAAAAAAATTCCCGAGATGATATTTAACCCCACAATTTTGTCCAGGAACAAAAATGAAAATTCCTTAGGATAAATATAAAGTTCTAAATTTATGCTTTAAAAATTAGCTTCTCAAGATGAAGACAGAGAATACTTTTATTAGCAGCCTAGAGTTAAGTATCTGAGACTAGTGGGATCAGTCACAAATTCAATGTGAATTGAACATAACAGAGCTAAAAACAAACCTTAAGGGCAGTTAATAAGACAACACAATGAAGACTAGAGTTTGGGCCAAATGCATGTGAGAGGTAAAAGGGTAAAAGGCTCCCATGTGACACACTAAGTTAATGAAACAGTGGTCTTCAGTCGGCTAGAAGGTACACACATATCAGCCCCTTGCTCCATTAGCAACACCCTGCCTGACTCCAGATGACTCCAGTGCTATTGTGCTGGAAACATCTTGAGCATAATGAGTGCTCTCTCTCTCTCTCTCTCTCTCTCTCTCTCTCTCTCTCTCTCTCTCTCTCTCTCTCTCTCTCTGTGTGTGTGTGTGTGTGTGTGTGCGGTTTTGTTTCAAAGCTGAGGATGAAATTCAGTACTTAACACAAGCTAGGTTAGGTGTTCTACCACCAAACTACCTCCCAATCCACAGAATTGAAGAGACAGTCTACACACTGGAATACAGTCAGAAAGGAGCAAAGGCCGTGGGAAGAAGCCCAGCAACAATGCCATGAAAGAAGTACCTGGGAGTGAGGGAGAAAAGAAGGTTGGTAAATCCTAAGGGATGAAACCGTTGAACAGACTGAATCACAGACACCTCTAATCCCTCAGCGTGTCCCTTTTGTATTATAGCACCTATCCTGTCTGCTCATTTCTTTACACAGCTACCTGCTCACCGACTGCAAAGCATGGCAGGGCCACGAGTGGGTCTCATCTATCAACCCTAACACTTAGGGCAGCACCTGGCATAGAGTAGTGCTTTAACTACTGTTCACTGAATAAACTGCAGCTCTATCATGGTTCTCTATGCCAATGTCCTGATTAGGATTCTCAACTAGCCTCATCAGATGCCTTTGAACAAGTCCTCTAATTACTTCTCCTTGGGTTCTTCATCTCTAAAATGAGGATTAGGATGGAATCATACTCCCAAGGGCTGCTGGATCAAACGAGGTAAACACATGAAGTGCTCAGAGGAGCACCTGGAGAGCAGAAGTGTTAGCAGTCTTGGCTTTCCGTTTCTGCTGTTATCTGTAGGTCCACTTCCAAAAGCCTCGCTTTTCCTCATCAGCTACAGTCAGGGGAGGGGTCCCAGGCCTAAGGAACTCTCTCTGAAACACTCTGAGAGAAGGGCTGAGGGCCAGTCTCGTGAGATTATGAGTACTGTGTTCCTCATGTCTTCAGTGCTTTTGTCTAAGACCATTTTTCCCTTCTCTTACTCATCCGTGAGGACTCAGGATTCTCCAGAAACATTTCAGTGAAGATCGCATACCAGCTTACATGGTTGCAGCACATTTGAAGTCTGTTTATATATGCTTGTCTTCACTAATTCAGTAGCTCAAAGGACATGACTTTATGTCTAATCTTTAAAACTAGTATAATGTCGGCACATGACGGGCCTCGTGAATATTTACAAAACGGATGTTTGCTAGCCAAGTGCAAAAACAAGCTTCAGTGGTCATTCAGAAATGTGAAGACTACATAAGTGATCTTTGGATAGCAGAAATGTTAGTGACGACCACCCTGATCAATGTGTGTGCCCTTCATCACGTGAGCACTTCATGGTACCCACATCTATCTAGTATCCAGTGAAACAGAAACCACCACTGGGCTCCCTGCTAGGGACAGAATCAGCGCACACACTGACTATGATAAGGTTGTTGAAGAATTATTGACTGAATACAAACTACAATCCAGCTCTTTCATTATTTTGATAATTTCTCTTACATAATGTTTAAAAAACCATTACAGCTCAGGAGACAATGTTTCTAATGTCCCTAATAACAGGTTCTGATATATGATATTCACATATCTACTTAAAAATCATTGGAGTACCTACTACACACCAAGCATTATGACAAAAACAACAACAACAAAAATACACACATACACACACACATACCACTTTTCAAACAATTCAAATGCAGTGGATCCGAGAGTGTTTACAAACAAGCACAGTGAACTAAGGATTGCACCCTCCAGTACACTACACTGTTTCTCTGAAGCCTCCCAAGCGCTGTACCTTGTGCTGTGTGGTGGCTGAGGAAAGGGAGTAGTGCTTGTTTACCTGTCCTCGTGGCTCCCAGTGCGAACATCCTTCATGGCAGCAAATCCACAAGGCACTCGAGCATACTTGTTCAAATTCTCAATAAGTGTTTTTCCTACTTCAAGGTAGTAAGGGTCTCCTGTAGCCTATTAAAAGGAATATTAAAAGGAGAATATAGACATAACACATGCTGCCACACACCCACTCACCTCTCCAGGAATTCCTGGGTGCTGACCAGGTGCCAGGCCTTGTGCTGGGCACAGGAATACATGCTACCCAGGACATAAATCTGAAAATACACTACGGCTTTGATCACAGAATTCCTTAAACAATTCAAACCATAGACCTCAGCCTTTAAGTTACATTTCTAAGTGCTCAAAAGAGCTCCCTAAAGGCGGCTGCTTTAGGATGCAGATCCATAAACAAAGCCTCCCTTTAGAGAAACCTTCACAGAAGTGGTTGTTTTGGTTTGGTTTTTTGTTCGTCGGCCCTCTTCCTTACAGCAGAGTGTTCACGGTGTTCAGGAGGGGCCTTACTCATAGCACAGTCAGGATCTCAATTTCCTGTGTCTGCTGCTTGGAGCTGCAGCCTCTATCTAGATCTTCAGAAGCACTTTTGAAAAGGCATCAGCTTACAACAAATCTTCCATCTTTCTATAATTTCATGGGCTAAATGAGTGCAAATAATGATATATCCAACCACTATAACTGTAAATACTCATTTTTATTATAAAAAAGCAAGAGAGCCAACACCAAGTAGGGGAAAGCCAAGAACGTAAGTTATCTTACTTTATATAAGAAGTAGGTACTTTCTGCAAACTCTGGCCTTAGAGGGTGCTGAGCCCAGTGGACCCTGAAATCTGTAGTAAATGCCTGTAGAGAACGACAGATAAGAAAGCATGAAAATGTGACTGAGAATCACACAAGCAGTTCTAGAATATAAAGCAGTACATAGAGAGGTAAAAATAATTAACATGAGTCATGGTAAATTTTCATTCCTAATATACTGACTACTGTTGCTAAAATACTAGCTCATTTTTAGGAAGACTGTTTAACCAAGCTTATGAGGTATTGTTATTGTGTGTCCACGTTCATGTGTGTGTGTGTTCACATACGTCCGTGTGGAGGTCAACCCCGAGTGTTGTTCCTTGGTGCTGTCCACTTTACCTTTTGAGACAGAGGGCCTCGCTGGCCTGGGGCCTGCCGAGTAGGTTAGGGTGGCTGGCCAGGGAGTCTGTCTCTCTAGCTCTGGATTACAGGGGTGTACTAATATGGGGTCTAGGGACTGAACTCAGGGCCTCAGAGCTGCATAGCCAGCACTTTGCCAACTGAACCAGCTCCCCAGCTCTACATTACCTCTTAAATCACCAACTGGACCAACAATAAAACCAGAAAAACCCAGTAATGGCACTGAGTGATGCCAATAAACCCATCCTACACTGTCTGATAACTGCATTTTCTGTTTGTTTCTTTCCTTTTCTCTCTGAATTAGTACCTCTCTGGTGTTCTGATTTCCTTTTCATTTCTTTAGTTGACAATACTGTGTTTATGGACAGTCTACTGTTTTCATGTACCTACACACAGTGAAATGTTAAATCAAGTCAATTAATACATATTTTATCTAACACCATTTTTTGAGGATATTTAAAATTTACTCTCTTTATTTCCTATTCTATTTTCATCTATGCATTTTCTACTCTATGTACTTTCAAGTATGTATATTTTATTGTAGCCTGTTTACTTTTATAATAATATCAAATCCTCAGTAAAATAAATCAAGGAATTACTTAAAATTAAAATTTGTCTATTTAAAATTTAATCAATAACAGCCAAGAATGTTCTTCTTAAATTTTTTATTTGAAGTGTATGGGTGTTTTGCCTATGTGTATGTCTGTGTTGAATCCCCTGGCACTGGAGTTAAAGATGGCTGTGAATGGTCACGTAGTGCTGGGAATGAAACCTAGGTCCTCTGGAAAAGCAGCCAGTGCAGTGCATTAAGCATTGAGCCATCTCTTTAGTTCCAACAGTTTTTTTCTTTAAAAAAAAAAAAAAAAAATGAAAGAATAAAAGAAAACTTCATTTGTGATCAGTGTATCTAGTTGAAACCTCATGTGATTCAACATGAACATAAGTTGTTTATAATGCACAGCCTTGCACCTGAAGGTTAATAAAACTACACTTTCCAGAGCTAACGCCTTAGGAAACACCTGTGTTAACGGAAAGCTTAGGTACTGCACTGAGAACAGAAAGAAGGCGGCTATGAACATGTTACAAAACTTGTAAAGGTGTATTTCTGGAAAGCCAAAAAGCATGCTATCAGTATCTTTTCAAGTCAGTGTAGCAAAGACATCTATTATGAATGTAATATTGTTTTAAAAGAAAAGTAATTTTCAGTCAGTATGAAGATATTCTCAAAATTTTTAGGATGAGTGTATGATAACCAAAATTATATCTAATGTGCATAACTTTCATCAAACAAGCTTCCGATTATAAATGATAACAAGATCTCCCTAGATGGTGTGCATCATAAGTTAAAATGAGGGCCAGCAAGATGGCTCAGCACATCAGGAGGCTTGCCGTGCAGACTGACCACCTGAGTTCAATCCCTGGAACTCACATAAAAGTAAAGGAGAAAAGAGGCCACACAAATGTAGTCCTCTGAGCTCCACACGGGCATTGTGGTATACACACACTCCCCCAGTCACCCGCTCTGCACACGCACATTTGCACACAATCACAAGAAAGTCACACAAATATAGTCCTCTGAGCTCCACATGGGCACTGTGGTACACACACACTCCCTCAGTCACCCACTCTGCACACGCACATTTGCACACAATCACAAGAAAGTCACACAAATATAGTCCTCTGAGCTCCACACGGGCACTGTGGTACACACACACTCCCTCAGTCACCCGCTCTGCACACGCACATTCGCACACAATTGCAAAAAAGTCACAGCTGTTCTGAAAGTCAGAATGAGACAGGTTAGGGCTGGGAATACAGGTCAGTGGCAGAGCACTTCCTGGCCTGCACAAGGGCCTCCGTTTGTTCCCCAGGGATGCACAACTGTCTAAAAGAAGCCAAACCACAAGGGGTGGTGGTGACGAATACTGCAATGGCCGGAGTTGAAACAGGCTGAGAAACAGTAAGCTTGGACTTTTATAGCAGTATCATCATTAACCGAAACTAGACCTCTCAACACAAAAAAGAAAAGAAGATACAATATATATAATAAAAAATCAATCTAAAGGAGTAGCCACATCTAAGGACAACACATTCTATCTTTAAATTAGAAATTATAAATACATATAGGTGATATAGACATATAAAAATATATTATTTGCTTACCTCTGGTAGAAAATTGTGTTTTTTAATCACCTGGTATAACATTTCATGAGTTTCAATAGCAGGTCTAATATCACCCTTTAAAACCTAGATGTCAACAATAAAATCACTTAGTAAGTATGAGCTAATTTCATCTATAACCATCACATTACAAGTTAGTACAACCTTAAAATGATAACTTTATCATTCGATTTTAGAGATCACAAATGCACTTAATTAAAATAATTTTATCCTAGTATTAGGAAAATGGTTTACCTGCAAGCCTGGAAAAAAGGCAAGCAGCGAATCCATCCAGGTCCGAGCATTCAGCATGGGTTTATGGATGTGCACATCAAGTAGGAGAGGTGGCTGGCTAATATACCTCATTATGGCATCATAATGCTGAAAGATCACAACAAAGTGTTCGTGAAAGTATGTAAAAAAAATACTATATGGCACAGTAAAGAAATTAAGTCTGAATATATATAGGTATGTAAATTCCTTATATGTCAATTGATTATGTAAATATTTAGATGGAAAGAAATTACATATACTGTTATAGATTTTCTCAGTCAGATGCAGAAGTATGAGTTTAGTTCAGTGGAAGAACATTTGTCTAGAATGCCCAAGGTTTCAAACCTAGGGCATGTGCACACACCATACATGGGTGGAGAGAGAGAGAGAGAGAGAGAGAGAGAGAGAGAGAGAGAGAGAGAGAGAGAGATTGACCACACAATTCATACAAATATCTACTAAGATGCTGAACGGATTTAAAGGAAACGAGACTAGGTGCAGCGGCATGTGCCCACAACGCCAGCACTGAGGCTGAGGTAGGAGGAAGGGTTCAAAGGTGTCCTAAGCTACATACACGATCCTCTCTCTATCTTTAGAAGGCCGCATATTAGAGACAACAATTAATAAGAGACCTTCTGGAGGCAGGCAGATCCCTCATTCAGTAAAGTGCTTGCTGCAAGGAATGAGAACCTGGGTTCGGATACCCAGGCCCATAGAAACAGCCAGGTGTGGCAGCACTCTCCAATCCCAGTGCTCAGGAGGCAGAGACAGAAGACCCCCCCACACCCAGGGCTTGCCGGCCTGGCAGTCTAGCCAAACTGGGGGGCTCTAGGTCTGGTGAAGAGATTCCATCTCAATAAAGTAAGGCATACAGCAACTGAAGACAACATCAACATCATCTTCTGGCCTCCATACACATGCACACACACACACACGTGTGCACATATGAACACATACACATAGTAAAAGCAGGGGTAGAGTCTTCTGAGAAACAGATCTGGGCACCTCTATCATTAGGTCAGGATGGTTAGGGTGCCTGTGTGGCCCAGTGATGGTCTCTGGTCCCCTCAGAACAAAATCACAGCTTCCATCTTACAGAGTTCAGGTTTTTGTTTTTTTTTTTCTTTTATCTAGGGAATACGGTCCCTTCTCAGCTAACACAATATTCTGGTACTCATAACTACCCAAACTAATGCACACAATCACTATTACCACTCTTATGGTCTGCTAGCTCTGCTTTTTCTGTTCTTGGAATCTCCCTTTTCCCTTTGTTTAACTGCTTTTCTTACATATGTCTCAGCTTTGAAAACAGGACAAGTTGTATTAATTAATGACCCAACCAAGAGTTACCTGTCCTACTTCATCTCTAAAAAGTAAAAAAAATCTTACTATCAGCAAATATATAGACAGTTTTCTTCTTCTTCTTCTTCTTCTTCTTCTTCTTCTTCTTCTTCTTCTTCTTCTTCTTCTTCTAGTATTCAAAAATTTACTAGGACTTAAAATGTTTTATTTACTTTGACTTGATGAGCATGTGAGTGCCTATACGCATATTTTTGTACCACATACCCATCAGGTGCCTAGAAAGGCCAGAAGACATTGGATCGCCTGGAACTGGAGTTAAGGGGGTTGTGAGCTGCCATGTGGGTACTGGGAACTGAACCCAGGTCCTCTGCAAAAGCAGCCAGTGCTCTTAACCACGATGACATCTCTCCAGCTCCAATTTAACAGGACTTTAAATAAGCTGTTTTGCTGGCTCATCTGGTATTTAATCGCTATTACTGACAATCTGCATCTGTTTAGCTATGTTCTAATCACTCTGTACATAAAAACTCTTGTAGTCTCCCCACACACTAGGAATAAAAGCACTAGTATTCCCATTTTGTAGATGAGGAAAAGGCAACCAGAGTTGCTCACCCATCCCAAAGTGACACAACCGGTATGCTGTCCAAACAGGATGTAAACTAAGGTCTCTTTCCTACTTTTAACTACAATATCAAAACATATCACATATGTAATGTGGGTGAACTGATGAGTGGGGGAAAACAAAAAGCTGAAGTGAGTATAGTGACAGCTGATGAGTTTGCTACGCTAATCTTAGCTTGCTTCAAATCACAAAAGCAACCCGAGGATGAGGCCGACCATCTCCTTTCCCAAAGCTTCTATCTGTGGTTCTTGTGGTCCAGTCTTAGGACACCCACCTTTGAAATGAATACACACTACCCAAACCTGCTTGTCTGGTATGATCAAAGACGAGGTCAAACTTCCAACCTTTCAAATAGAATTGGAACCCCAAAGTGAAAGCTAGCTCTATCTCGTTCCAGTAATTGTCTTCTGTGTCCAAAACAAGATTAGGTAAAACCCAAATGTACCCGCATATCATACACTGCCCGATTTACAGATTTTCTGATAAAAGATGAAAAGGAAACTTTTTTGGAGTGTATTTCACTTACCTATTGCCCTGTCCAACATCAGAGAGTGTTGACAAAACACTACGACACATTTAAAGACAGACTTTTAAGAACGTCATTTAGGTTGTTAAGTTTTCACCAATCTTGAACTCAAATGAAATTAGCTATCAAATTAATAGAAAAATAAATCAACTTACTGTATTAAATCTTTCCAGAAAACTGTCATCTCCAAGCAAGACATAGGCTTTCAACAGATACTCATAATATGAATCAATCCCTGCTCCAACTCCACTATCTAGAGGAAACACATATAAATGTGGTCCTTTATTAAACATGTCTGAAAATTCATATGGTACAAATGAGGACACCAGTAAAGCAGAGTGTAAATTACACTGTCAACATGAAACCCGAACATAAAAACTGTACACCTACAGAACTATAACCCTGTCTGCTATACGGATAACAGCTAGTTCCCTTGCTGCAAATAGTTTGTTTTTAAAAGTTACTATAAGAAACTGGTTATAATTTTTTCTTATTTAGAAAAATTATATCAGCATGTCTAAGCTAAATGGAGGACAAGTTAACAGTGATTTAGCCAACCCAAACTGAAAAACTGAAATCTCTAAACAATAAAAATAAAAAAGAGAAATCAAGTTTTAGCAATTAAAAGCAACCATTCTAAATTTAAAAGACCCAAAAACTGCTGAAAGGAAAAAAGAAAACTTATACCTAAAATTGTAACAACATTTTTCTAAGCTTTTCTTTGATATTTATAATCTTCCAGAAAGAAAGAAGAGATCACATATTAGGACATAGAAATAAGAACAATATCACATTTTTAACAGGATGTTTGAAAACAAAGAGTTGTCTTTTAAAAACTTGATGGAAAATAATTAAAACCAAGAATCATGCACAGCTAAGCCATCACTCCAATGTTAAAAGAATGAACTATTACGGAAATACAGCTTCGATACCCAGGGAAAACTCCTGCAAATAGTTTGGTATGAAGTATATTATCTCTGTTATCTGCACAACACTGGTTTCAAGACTCCTAGAGATGCCAGAATCCAACGATGCCCAAGTACCATTTTAATGGTGTAAACTAGCACAGCCTCATGTGCTTTAAGCCATCTCCAAATTCATTTTAATACAGAGCACAATGTACAAGCTATATATATGCTTATTATACTGTATTGTTTAGAGACAATAAGTCTATATATGTTTAGAATGAATGCACCCCCCACACACCGCCCCGCAAAACTTCTCCATGGGCAGGTGATTGAGGAAGCAGAACCCATACATACATAGACT